>NC_063170.1:416422-601422 GCF_023159225.1 Perognathus longimembris pacificus
TTTCTTATTCATTTTTCATTCTTACTATAAAGGTGATGTACATAGGGGTTACAGTTTCAAATTGGTTTCTGTAAAGATCACATTGGGCCTAGAAGTGTAGCTTGCATTCATGAAACCTGGGGTTTTATTTTTTGTGTTGGTTGTAGGGCTTGAACTTGGGAGTCTAGGTGTTGTCCTGGAGTTCTTTTTTTTTTTTTGGCCAGTCCTGGGCCTTGAACTCAGGGCCTGAGCACTGTCCCTGGCTTCTTTTTGCTCAAGGCTAGCACTCTGCCACTTGAGCCACAGCGCCACTTCTGGCCGTTTTCTGTATATGTGGTGCTGGGGAATCGAACCCAGGGCCTCATGTATACAAGGCAAGCACTCTTGCCACTAGGCCATATCCCCAGCCCCTGTCCTGGAGTTCTTTTTGTTCAAGGCTAGCACTCTACCATTTGTTCTTGTTCTCTAGTGATCAATTGGAGTCTCATGGACTTTCCTTGCCTGGGCTGGCTTCAAACCATGATCTTCAGATCTCCTCTTGAGTAGCTAGGATTATAGGCATGAGCCACCAGTGCCCAGTGGGGCCTAGGGTTTAGTGGCCAACACAAACAGTTTATATCAATTTATGTTCCTGTCAAGAGACTAAAGAAGCACTCCAGGGGCTGGGAATGTGGCTCGGTGGTAGAGTGCATGAAGCCCTGGATTGGATTCCTCAGTACCACATAAACAGAAAGGCTGGAAGTGGTGCTGTGGCTCGTGAGAGCACTAGCCTTAAGCAAAAGAAGCTCAGGGGGGCTGGGAATGTAGCCTAGTGGTAGAGTGCTTGCCTAGCATGCATGAAGCCCTGGGTTCAATTCCCCAGCACCACATATATAGAAAAAGGCAGAAGTGGCACTGTGGCATAAGTGGTAGAGTGCCAGCCTTGAGCAAAAAGAAGCCAGGGACAGTACTCATGCCCTGAGTTCAAGCCCCAGGACTGGCAAAAAAACAACAACAAAAACCTCCCTATTACAAGCTTATAAAAGATTTTCCTATTTTCATTTAGAACTTTCTCTGTTTTGTGGTACTGAGGTTTGAATGCAGGACCTCATTCTTTTTTTTTTTTTTTTTTTTTTTTTTTTTTTTTTTTTTTGCCAGTCCTGGGCCTTGGACTCAGGGCCTGAGCACTGTCCCTGGCTTCTTCCCGCTCAAGGCTAGCACTCTGCCACTTGAGCCACAGCGCCGCTTCTGGCCGTTTTCTGTATATGTGGTGCTGGGGAATCGAACCTAGGGCCTCGTGTATCCGAGGCAGGCACTCTTGCCGCTAGGCTATATCCCCAGCCCCTCTTTTTTTTTTTTATAGCAAATATCAGCTATTATTTGTAGTAAGTAGCTCAGACCCTTAGTAGTTTTTTTTTAATTTATTAATTGAACACAAATTTTTTTTTACAAGGTGTTGTGCAAAAGGTACAGTTACATAGTAGGGCAGTGTGTACATTTCTTGTGATATCTTACGTCCTGTTTTCTATCCCTTCTCTAGGTCATGTAGACATATATACAATATACAATGTATCAAGAACATATATAGTGGGGCTGGGGATATAGCCTAGTGGCAAGAGTGCCCCCTAGGTTCGATTCCCCAGCACCACATATACAGAAAACGGCCAGAAGCGGCGCTGTGGCTCAAGTGGCAGAGTGCTAGCCTTGAGCGGGAAGAAGCCAGGGACAGTGCTCAGGCCCTGAGTCCAAGGCCCAGGACTGGCCAAAAAAAAACAAAAACATATATAGTATTCACAGACTTGGTCTCTACTGTCTCTCTGTCTCCCTTTGTTAACAGTCATATATCAGGGACATCATGCCCCTTTGTTTTCTGTGTTCTAGGCTTGTCTCACTCAACATTATTTGTTCGAGTTCTGACCATTTCCCTGCGAATAACAATATTTCACCATTCCTAATCGCTATGTAGTATTCCATTGTGTATAAGTACCATATTTTTTGGATCCATTCGTCTGTGGAGGGGCATCTGGGTTGTTTCCATATTTTGGCTATTGTGAATTGTGCCGCGATAAACATGGAAGTTCAAATGTCTTTTTGATATCTTAGGTTATGCTGTTTAGGATAGATGCCTAGGAGTGGTATGGCTGGGTCATAGGGTAGGTCTATATTGAGCTTTTTGAGAAACCTCCATACTGTTCTCCAAAGTGGTTGTACTAATTTGCACTCCCACCAACAATGGAGAAGGGTTCCTCTTTCCCCGCACCCCCTCCAGCATTTGTTGTTTGCAGGACCTCATTCTTGAAAGATCAGGTAAGTACTCACTCACTCACCCATGCTGCCAGACTTTTTTTGCACTGGTTATTAATTTCTGTACCTGAGGCTTGAACTCAAGGACTCAGCACTGTCCCTTAACTTTTTTGCCCAAGGCTAATACTCTACACTTGAGCCAACTAGAGATAGGTCTTATGGACTTTCCTTTCCCTGGCTGGCTTCAAACTTTGATCCTTATAGGACAAAGTACAGGCACTTTATTTTTTAAGGAAGAATTGATGTTTTACACAGACAGACAGACAAACAGACAGACAGACAGACACACACACACCACAGTACTTCGTCTCCTAAATTATTTGATCATTTAATCTATTGTCCTAGCATCAATTTTAAATGTTCCCATCTACTCTGCTACCATCACTATGAATCCCTTGTGACAATGGCCCAATCCTCCTGAGCTGCCGCCCACAGACACTCAGGCACTCAGTGGAACCCCGTAACATTAGCTTCTGTTTTACCCATCACAGCTCTCCTTTCTCATCTTCTAATCTTCTGAATAACTTGAGCACCAAAGAAACTAGTGCTTTTAATTTGTGTTTAACTGCATTTACAGAGATTTAATATCTTCGTATTATTGATGCATTGTAGTACAAATGAAAATTCTTTTAGCTTTTAAAATTCATTTGAAACATCTTTTTATTTAGGGCTCTTGATAGATTAATAGCTGTTCTGTTCTCTGAGTGTGGTGGAGATGGAACCCAGGCTCATGCATGGAAGGCTAGTGCTCTGCCAGAGACATGAGCCACTGTACTAGTTTTATTTTATATTACTGAATAACAAGTTGCCATAAACTTAGTGACTTTAATTAACACTCATTTTTATTATGTCCAAATCTCTCTGATCCAGGAGTTCAGGTGCAATAGCCTGCAAACTGCTCAGCATCTTGACAGATAAGAACCCAGGACCTGGCTGGACTGCATTCTTATTTGAAACTGGGTTCCCTTCCAGCTTATTCAGATTGTAGGTAGAATATAATTCCTCCCGATTCAAAGACTGAAGTCCTATTTTCCTGCCAATTGTAGCAGGATGTTTCTCAGAGCTTGGAGAGGCCTGCAGTCTGCCTGTGATTTTTTGTTTTGTTTTGTTTTGGGCCAGTCCTGGGGCTTGAACTCAGGGCCTGAGCACTGTCCCTGGCTTCCTTTTTGCTCAAGGCTAGCACTCTGCCACTTGATCCACAACCCCATTTCTGGCTTTTTCTTTTTTTTTTGGCCAGTCCTGGGCCTTGGACTCAGGGCCTGAGCACTGTCCCTGGCTTCTTCCCGCTCAAGGCTAGCACTCTGCCACTTGAGCCACAGCGCCGCTTCTGGCCGTTTTTTGTATATGTGGTGCTGGGGAATCGAACCTAGGGCCTCGTGTATCCGAGGCAGGCACTCTTGCCACTAGGCTATATCCCCAGCCCCCATTTCTGGCTTTTTCTATATATGTGGTGCTGAGGAATAGAACCCAGGGCTTCATGTATGCGAGGCAAGCACTCTACCACTAGGCCATATTCCCAGCCCTGCCTGTGATTTTTTAAAAGGCTGCTCCTCAGGTCCATTGTGATAATCACAGTCAACTGATTAATAACTTAGCCATAGCAGCAAGCTGCTTCCTCTTCCACTCAAAGGAGAAGACAAAACAAGGCCACTATGAGGGGGGTGTGGGTCTTGGGAGTTATGGGATCCTGTTATCACAATATCCCAGATTACCTGATCTGTTTTTGAGGTGTAACTTTCCTTTTTTTTTGTCTCTTCTTTTTTGGTACTGGGGTTCAAACCCAGTACATTGTACTTGCTAGGCAAGTGCTTTGCCACTGAGCCACAACCCAGCCCAAGATGTAATATTTCTTACTTTCTCTTTCTTTTCTTTCTTTCTTTCTTTCTTTTCTTTCTTTCTTTCTTTCTTCTTCCTTCCTTCCTTTCCTATTCTTTCTTTCCTTTCGCTCTTCTCTCTTTTTGTTTTTGGTTGTGGGGCTTGAACTCTGGGCCTGGGCGCTGTCCCTGAGCTCTTAAGCTCAAGGGTAGCACTCTACCACTTTGAGCCACAGGGCCACTTCAGGTTTTCTGGTGATTAATTGGAGATAAGAGTCTCGTGGACTTTCCTGCCTGGTTGGCTTTGTACTGAGATCCTCAGATTTCAGCCTCCTGAGGAGCTAGGATTATAGGCATGAGCCACCAGCATCCAACAATTTTTTTTTCTTGAGATAGATCTCACTATTAATCCAAGCTGGTCTCAAACTTGAGGACTGCCACCTCAGCCTCTCAAGTGCTGGAATTATACAGATATTCCAGCTCATCTTGCTGAAGGATTTTCTTTGTCATGGTCTTATTAGAGTTTGCTCCCCGGGCCTCACGGTTGCCAGGCAAGTGCTTTACCACTTAAGCCATGCCCTCAGCCGTTTATGCTCTTTTTTCAGATAGGGTCTTGATTTTTTTATTTTTTGTCAGTCCTGGGGCTTGAACTCAGGGCCTAGGCACTGTGCCTGAGTTTATTTTGCTCAACGCTGGTGCTCTACTACTTGAGCCACAGCGCCACTTCCAACTTTTTCAGTAGTTCATTAGAAGTAACATTCTCATGACTTTCTTCCCCCAGCTGGCTTTGAACCTTGATCCTCAGATCTTAGCCGCCTGAGTAGCTGACATCTGTCAGGGGGAGATGTTTTCAACATTAGTATAGTCAGCCTCTTCAACATCTTGTGCATTAGTGCAAATGTGGGAATGGTAAGGAAGATAGGGAATGGGGGAAGAAGACAAAAATGGAAATTTCATTTTGTCAATTGATGCAGATGACCTAATAATACCCACTAAAAACTATTTAAAACTAAAAGACATGGGGAAAACAAAGAGAAATAGGAGTTGGGAGTGAGTGGTTCATGACTGTAATCTTAGCTATTCAGGAGATCTGAGTATTGCAACTCAAAGCCAGCCCAGGCAGGAAAGTCTATGAGACTCCTAGCTCCAGTTAACCACTAGAAAATCAGAAGTGGCACTGTGGCTCAAAGTGGTAGAGCCCTATCCTTGAGCAAAAGAGCTTTAGGGATAGGGCCAGGCCTTGAGTTCAAACTCCATTACAAAAAAAAAGTAATAGAGGAGGTTAATCTGATCAAGTACAATATATGTACATGAAGTACCACAGTGAAACTCCTTTGTATAATTTGTACAGTAATTTAAAAACATTTTTTGCTTCAAGGCTTAGACTCAACAGTGAGAAATCAGATGAATATTTGCATCCTAATTTTTCCCTGTTGAATTTGATATCCCCTTTTATCCATCTGGAAATTATCTTTGTGGGATGCAGTGATGGGCTTCCTATAGTCTTCTTCCCTCGGGCTCTGCTTCCCCTCCTGGCCTTTCCAAGGCACACAGATCATCACCTCCCCCTTATTTTCAGTTCCAGCTCCAAAACCATTCATTTTACCCACATTAAAATAGGTGGAAGACTTTAGGCTTCATCTTGCTTTTGTGACTTCATTTTCCCCACATGCCTAAGGTGTGACCACACTATGCTGTGGTTAAAAAGTGGGCAACTATTTCACTCCTTTGTTTCACCCACAGTCCACTTCTCCATGATGGTCTTCTCTCCTCAGGAGCTGCATTGTAATCTGGACAGTTCTCTTGAGGTTTTGCTCCAGACTGTGGCATACTGAAGGAATCTGTGGCTATCAGCAGTTCCTCAGCCCTCCTGGATGACATTGGGTGACTTCAAATCAAGCTCTGTAGGGGCTGACCTGACTGCACATTCCATCACGAATTCTGCAAATTCTCCTGTGCGTTAAGTCTTGAACACCCCCCCTCCCCACAATCACTGGTCTCTTAGAAATAGGCTCTTGTTTAGCCCAGCACAGGTGGCTCCGCAGTGTAATTCTAGATATCCAAGAGGCTGAGATCTGCAGGGTCACAGTTCTGTAGCCAGCATGGACGAAAAGACTGAGACTACATCTCCAAAAATAACTAGCAAAAAGCCAGGCCAGAGGTATGGCTCAAACCAGTGCCAGCCCGAGTTCAAAACCACGGGACCGCCAGGAAAAGAAAAGATACAGGCTCCGGTTTGCCCTATCCCAAACGCTTTGGTGGGGTCTCCTACCTTCGGAGGAAGAAGCAGGCCACGAGTCCTTGGCTGGCCCCACTCCGGGTGGAAGGCTGTCTGCCTGCTTGGCCCCCTGGGCTTGCTTCTTCATCCACTTGTTCTTGGATGTGGGGACTGGGTAGGCAAGTCCATTCTTTTCCTCCTTACCTAGAACACAGATAACCAACGAGACCGGTAACGTGCTGGACCCCGGGCGAGCGCTCCGGTCCTCGGCTGGTGCCTGCTGGGGTCCGGAGTGGAAGGGGACAGCTGGGGGGAAGGGAGTCGCGGCCGGGCGGGCCTGCCAAGCCGCGGCGCCCTTTACCTTTCCTCTGCTTGGGTTTGCTTTTGGAAAGGCCCATGTGAGCCCGCCGCCAGGCCGCCTCCGGCCGGGGTGCCCGCACCTCCCGGGCCGGGCCCGGGGAGTGACTCACAGAGCTCCCGGGCGGGCGTAGACCTCGCCGGTCGCCACGGGAACCGCGCGGTGCCCCGCCCCTGGGCGGGGCGGGGCGTCCTCTCGCGAGAGCGGTCCTCACCCGGACGCCGCGGAGACCCCGGAAGTGCCCGCGGGGCGCCGCGCTCAGTTCTGCCGCCTCTCTTGCCGAGCCCTGGGGTGCACTACTGGCCTGGCCATGGACGGTAAGGGGCCGCCCCCACAGCGGGCTGGCACGGGGCTCGATGGACGCCCCAGCGACGGCCCGGGGCTCGAGCCCAGACGGTCGGCCCGGGGCCCGTCCCTTGGGATCGGTTCTGGGCCTCAGCCGGGGCCCCACTCCGGGGCCTGGACCCACCCCGCGGCCGGAGGCTTGGACTCCTGAGCCTCCTCGCCCGGGGTCCCCCCGTATCTCCTCCCCCGGCGCTCGGGCCGAGGGCGTTCATCTGACCGCCGCCGCCCAGGCCTTGGGGTGCCGGTCAGGACGCCAGACAGGCCGCACCCCGGCCCTGAGCACCGCCCGGAGAGCAGAGACGGCTCACACCAACGGCGCTCTTAGGAGCCGGCCCTCTGAGACACATCCTCGCCCCTGTACCCGGTGGGGGACGGGTTGGGGGGGAGCCATCCGCCTCCCCCCGTGCTCTGCACCCGGATCCCAAAGAGCTGAAGAGGCAAAATGGAGTCCCCCTCCATGCGGAGATGTTTGTGGACTGGTGGTGTAGACAGATTTAAAGACTTGGGAATGTAGGAAGCCGCACAACCATGCTATTGTGAAGGAATCACGCCCCCCACTCCCACCTCAAGTAAGGGGTTCTATGTCCCACCGTTTCATTAGGTCATCTCTTGGGGCCTTTTCTCAAGTCCACAACAGTTTTCTCAGCTTGTGTTGTAAGAGCCTCGTCCCACCAGTCTAGATGAAAACTTAGGCGGGGAAGGGAGGAGAGGGGATGGGCAGTGAGCGCTTGGGAGGTGGTAGTCAGTGCTTGTTCTGTCAGGTGGTCTTTGCTGCTCTCTCACAGCACATTTTGTTTTTTGTTTTTTTTTTTGGCCAGTCCTGGGCCTTGGACTCAGGGCCTGAGCACTGTCCCTGGCTTCTTCCCGCTCAAGGCTAGCACTCTGCCACTTGAGCCACAGCGCCGCTTCTGGCCGTTTTCTGTATATGTGGTGCTGGGGAATCGAACCTAGGGCCTCATGTATCCGAGGCAGGCACACTTGCCACTAGGCTATATCCCCAGCCCTCACAGCACATTTTGGATACGACCAGTGCCTGCAATGAGAGATGATAGATGAGTGGAGGCAGAAAGTTCTCTGAGGCCATAGTTCAACTGGGAGCGCATTCTTGGTTAGCAGAGTGAACCTTTTCAGGAACCTAGCGTCACTCACTATATTCTTCACTTACAAATGTAGTAAATTGAGACCAGTCCTAAGCTACTTGTCTCACAAGTTTGTGTGCATATGCAGCAGTTTGAATTTAACCTTGGATTTATTTAGCTCACTCAGGGGTTGTTTCCTGAGTGTGGGTCTGTAGGTGTCCCAGGACTAAGGATGTGGTTTAATAATGGCAGCTGCCACCAATTCACTTTCATGGAGCTTTTGGTCACTTTCTTTTAATCCATTTACCTTTGGGAAGATAAAAGCACATTAAATTAAAAAAAAAGCAAGCAGGGTGTCAGTGGCTCACCCCTGTGATCCTAGCTACTCAGGAGGCTGAGATCTGTGTGTTAAAGAAGATTGCTGGGCTGAAGTTAACCACTCAAAAACCGGAAGTGGTGCTGTGGCTCAAGTGGTAGAACACTAGCCTTGAGCAAAGGCAGCTCAGGGGTAGTGCTTCAAGCCATAGGTCCAACACAAAATTAAAATATATGTATCAGTATATGTATGTATGTGTGTGTGTGTGTGTGTCATACACAGACTGACAAGTATTATGAAGTTGAGAAAATCCCCCGTCTTGTAAAGTTGTACTTATTATAAGACATAATTGAAAAGGTCTTTTTTAGGGGGGTGGGGGGAGAAGGTTGGTTGTGGGGCTTAACTCAGGGCCTGGGCACTGTGTCTGAGCTCTTTCTGCTCAAGATGAGTGCTCTACCACTTTGAGCCACAGTACCACTTCCGGTTTTCTGGTAGTTAATTGGAGATAGGAGTCTCGCAGACTTTCCTGCCTGGGCTGGGTTTGAACCAGGATCCTCAGATCTCAGCCTCCTGAGTAGCATGCTCCATCAGCACCAGGATCCCTGCGTTCTTGACAGACAGTTTAGAAAGGGTCTGTTGGCTGCAGCTCTATAGCGAACAAGGGTCTAGGACTAGCCACTAGTCCATCTTCTGCTGTCTCTGCAAAGTTCTGAGGCAAATGCTAACTGCCTTTTGTTCTGTGCCAGCTTCTAGAGTCTGTAAATATCTTAGTGAATTTATCTGCTTGTTAAAAGTGCCACTTTTCAGTTGGGGCATGCTCCCTGCCTCTCCCGCTGGCCAGGAGAGCGCTGGGGACAAAGGACCCCGGCAAAAAAAAAAAAGTGCCACTTGTCATGTTTCTTAATATCCTGAAACCATTTCCTCTGTCTTTGCAGATACCCTGTTCCAGCTGAAGGTATGTATTTAATGACCGATTTTGCCCCAGTCCTGTCTTGATGATTAACAAATAAGGACAAATAATACAAATCACCCTCAGGACTCCTGGAACACCAAGTCAGGGGCAGACTGTGAAAGTTAATTGGCTGCTGACAGGGGCAGGATTATTGGTGAATCTGAATGACATTCTTTTCTTTGCTTCTAGCTAGGTAGAAGCAGATCATTCAGACTTATCCATGAAAGATTGAGTATAGTATCTTTAAGAAACAATGGGTATTGTGTACATGCCTTGATGTTCTGTTAAGCATTTCAAACTGTGGCCTGGGATCTTTTAACATTCTAATTGAAGGAGATCCCTGTGGATAGCTCAGTATCCCTACTCTTGAGGCAGTTATTTGTAGCTTCCTAATAACCCAGAGGATGCTTTCACTCCTTTTTCCTTAAATGTTGTTAAGAGTTATTCATCCAGGGGCTGGGAATGCGGCTTTGTGGTAGAGTGCTTTCCTAGTATGCATGAAGCCCTGGGTTTGATTCCTCAGTACCACATAAACAGAAAAAGCTGCAAGTGGTGCTGTGGCTCAAGTGGTAGAGTGCTAACCTTGAGCAAAGAAGTTCATGGACAGTGCCCAGGCTCTGAGTTCAAATCCCAGGACCGGCAAAATAAAGCTATTTATCCAGGGTTAGCTTCTTGTTTATCCTTGGTTCCCTGATAAGCTTAGCTGGAGAGAGGTGACAGCTATTAAATGTGTGTCTGGGACTCTTCATCACACTGCAGCTTTGTTGGATGGTGTAAGCAGTGAGGTCTCAGGAGAGCAGTGTTTGTGGAGGGCCTTTCACCAGGCCTGTGTGGCTCATTGGTGAGCTCACAGTCTGCCAGCAGTGGTGACCTGCCTGATCTCTGGCTCCAGACTGAGGTTGGCAGACTTACAGTGGAGATATTGGCATTGTTTCCTTTAGGTGTTAGCCAAGTAGTGAGGTTTCTAGAAACTGCATGTGCAATGTTCTATGGAGAGAACATATTTTGGAATTATTTTTCATTTGGAATTCTGTTTTACTCAAGAATACCTGGAACTTTTGTTTTCTTTTTTTTTTTTTTTTTTGTTCTGGTGCTGGGGCTTTAACTCAGGCCCTTGTGCTTTTGGTTTTGTTTTGTTTTTTATTGTCAAGGCGATGTTCAGAGGGGTTATAGTTACATACGTAAGGTAAGATAGTGAGTACATTTCTTGTCAAACTTGTTACTTTCTCCCTCATTTTTTCTTCCCCCTTCCCTCTCCCGCACTCCTCCACCCTTGTGCTTTTGCATAGCTTTTTCAGCTCAAGGCTACTGTTCTACCACTTGAACTACAGCTTCACTTCCAGCTTTTTTGCTGGTTTATTGAAGATACAGGTCGCATGGGCTGACTTGGAACTTTGATCCTCAGATCTTAGCATCCCAAGTAGCTAGGATTATAGGTCTGAGCCACCTGCACCTATCTTGAAACAGACTGTTATAGGTCTTTTCTTGATAGCCTTTTTCTAAGCAGGAATAGGGGCATATGAGCCTCATCTTTAGCCTTCCACTCTGAGGGAGAGTTTGGATAAGGATGTTTGTGTGGAGACATTTTAGAAAGCCTGTCCACACTCTTCAAACTTTTTTTTTTTTTTTTGCCAGTCATAGGGCTTGAACTCAGGGCCTGGGCACTGTCCCTTAGCTTCTTTTGCACAAGGCTAGCTAGCATTCTACCATTTGAGCCACAGCACCACTTCCAGCTTTTTCTGTTTATGTGGTACTAAGGAATTGAACCCAGGGCTTCATATATACTAGGCAAGCACTCTACCACTAAGTCACATTCCCAGCCTAAACTCTGTTCTTACAGGCAGCCTCAGAGAGAGGAGGTGTCTGTTTCTCAAGGTGTTGCAATACCTAGCCCAGGGTGGGTGTTTGGATTTTTAGCAGTAGAGGATTTAAATATGCTTTATGCTTGCTAAGCAGGGCACTCTACCACTTGAACCAAGTACCTACACTTTGTGCCTTTTTGGCATAGGGCCAGGCCCAAAGGGGACAGTAGTGAGATACCTGAGGAATGGGTCCTGAAAGATAAGCTCTTTGTGTCCTGCTTGGAGCCTTATGGTTTCTGTTCAGTTCACAGCAAAACAACTGGAGAAGCTGGCCAAAAAGGCTGAGAAGGACTCCAAGACTGAACAAGCCAAAGTAAAGAAGGTATGTGATTCCTCTGGTTTCTATATCTTTCATTTCTCCCCTTGTTTTTGTTTTCTGCTTTATTTTCTGTCTTTTTATGCAAGGTACTTCCTGCCATCATGATTGAAGTGTCCCAATCAGGACTATGAGGGCATGGCCTTTGTTCATTCTCTCTACATGTCAGTTGCTCTTACTCCTTCCTGACACTCTGAGATTGCTTTGCCTCAATTGTGCAGGATATGGGTTCTCAACGGGCCCGGCCTCCCATCTCACCATTCTCACTCAGCTCTGTCCTGCAGAGCTTGCATCCTGGGGTCAGCATTAGACAGAGGCATGGGGGCCACCTTGGGGTGGCAGAGTTAGAGGCTTGCTGGCGCCTCTCCTGGGAAGGTGCCCTTGCCTAAAGATGGGCAGTTGCAAGAGGAAAGATGGGTGACTGCTCTGGATGTAGACTCAGCCCAGTCTGTACAGCTCTTAAAATGTTGTCTCATGGCAACATGAGCTCTGAAGTTACGGATGATGGTGAATTCTCACCCACTTTAGCCTCCAGGGCAAAGGAACTTGTGTCGCAGCTGCTGTGGTCAATACCACAGTGTGCTACACCTTCCTCACCTGTGCCTCTGCTTTCTTTGAACTCTGGCCATCACCTGTTCTGCCACTTGCTCCTGTGTAGCTTAGGCTTGGGAGCATCTGCAGTAGGCTGAGCATGTCTGTGGGTCTGGAGCCTCTGTGGCCTGCTTGGTGCCATCCATGCCCCCATCTCTACACTGGGCTTGGGCGGTGGCCATTGCACATCTCTGAAGGTCACAGATGTTTTGATGAGAACACCAGGAGAGGACAGAAAGCCCGCTTTGCCCCCATTATAGCAAACTTCCCTGCAGAGGTCTGCATCAAGCTTTTAGCAGGCAGGGCTTATGGAGAAAAAGCTGGTTCTCCCACAGACATTTCTCCTGTGAACATTTCCTCTTGAATCTTAGGCCCTTCAGCAGAAAAATGTGGAGTGTGCTCGAGTCTATGCTGAAAATGCCATTCGCAAGAAGAACGAAAGTGTGAACTGGCTCCGCATGGCATCCCGTGTGGATGCGGTGGCCTCTAAGGTCCAGACAGCTGTGACCATGAAGGGGGTGAGTGCTAGGCACGGGTGCTGTGTGGGTGGAGAGAGCAAGGCCTGATGGTTGGATCATAGGCAAGCTCAATGTGGAGGGAGGCTGGGTCAGCAGAGCACCAAGGCATCAGGGAGCATGGAATACAGTAGGGTCCACTAAGCTGTTCACTGGGCCTAGTCCTGCAGCATTCCAGAAGAGGCAGGTCCAGTGTGGCAAGGCCTGTTCTGGCTGGTCTGGGAAAGCCATGCAAGGGCCCTCGGCTCACAGCAAGAGAGCCCCAGGGTGCTGTCCCATGTCCGCAGGTGGCCATGTGCTGGTCTCCCTGGTGCACGTGTGTAGTCTCAGTTCCTGAGACTCTGAAGACTCATTGGAGTCCAGAGGCCCTGTCCTCACTTGATGACCCTTGCCTACCTTTAATTCTGTCCCGGTCCCAACCCTCCCCTGTACCAGGTGACCAAGAACATGGCACAGGTGACCAAAGCACTAGATAAGGCTCTGAGTGCCATGGATCTGCAGAAAGTGTCGGCAGTGATGGACAGGTTCGAGCAGCAGGTGCAGAACCTGGATGTACACACATCGGTAAGTGGCCAGCGCTGGCTGGGCTGGGTGGCATCAGGACAGCTCAGAGGCTGTCACCGAGAGTCCTCTGAGAACCTCAAGGGGGGATAGGGCACCTGTCCTGTTAGAAAGCACAGAGGGATGGAAAGTATGGCTGGGCAAGGTGAGTGGGAGTGGCAGCTAGAAGGACTGTGGGCCCGGGAAAGTGTATCTGATTAAGATACACTGTGTGGATGGAGAGCCAAGTGAGCCACAAGCCTGGTGAGGCTGCCCAGGTTCCACAGACCTGGCTGCTCAGAAGGTATCCATCCACAGGTGATGGAGGACTCCATGAGCTCGGCCACCACACTGACCACTCCTCAAGAGCAGGTGGACAGCCTCATTATGCAGATTGCTGAGGAGAATGGCCTGGAGGTTCTGGATCAGCTCAGCCAGCTGCCTGAGGGCGCTGCTGCTGTGGGCGAGAGCTCCGTACGCAGCCAAGAGGACCAGTTGTCCAGGAGGTAGGGCCGTGGGGTGGGCCCCCCAGCTGGTGCCCTGGAGTGCATGATGCGGAGGGATGCAGTGGGAGCCCTGAGGATAGCCTGGGATGGGGCCTGGCCAGGGAAGGTCCATCCTCAGCAGCAGAGCTTCCAGGAGAGTAGGAGGACCCTGGGCCTACAACAGGTCTCCCCTTGTGACCGACTGCTAAGGCCATACCTAGAGCCAGCAGCTGGTGTCAGTCTGTACAAGCTCATTTTGAAAAGAAAATCTTTGATTTTCTTATGGCATAGCTGGGTGCTGGTGGCCCACGCCTGTAGTCCTAGCTACTCAGGAGGCTGAGATCTGAGGGTCCAAGCTAGTCTGAGCAGGAAAGGCCATGAGACTCTTACCGAGAAAAAGCCAGAAGTGGCGCTGTGGCTCAAGTGGTAGTGCTAGTCTTGAGCAAAAGAAGCTCAGGGACAGCACCCAGGCCCTGAGTTCAAGCCCCAGGACTGGCAAAAGGAAAAAAAAAGGCATAGTATGTAGCTGTTTGCAGCATCTTTCACCCATTTTATCCCAGGACAGCTTTGGAAAGCAGAGGCTAGAGGAAAATGATTGTGTGGTGTGGGTGAGGAAGAGGCGTGGCTCCTAGCTGTTGTCTGATGTGGACACAATGTTGTGGGCAGTTCTTACCCCTTGCCTGTCTTACTAGAGTCCTGTTGATTTCTAGGTTGGCTGCCCTGAGGAACTAGCTGCACCTTTCAGGGGTGGCACCACCCCCACCTGTGCTGTGCTGGAGACTCCTGCGCGCACACACACCCCGCCTCCCCCAGTGTGCTCACCTTCATCTGACCCTGCAGAGCTGAGCAGCAGCCTCCCCTGGCTCCTCCCACCTGCCAGGCCAGCTGCCTCAGAACTGGTCCTGTTTCTTTAGGTGTAGGTGGATCTTTGTCCCACTGTTGAGTTTGCACAAACTTGTGTGCGTGGCTTCTGTGACTCCGTAGCCAGGAGATTGGAGGCCCCTCTGTCTTGCTTGGAGTCGGCAGGGTCTGGCCAGTGGTGCACGTGGACTTCAGCACAACTCTGTGGAGCCTTCAGTGTCCAGTGACCGCTGCCTGCTGTTTGCCAGTGAAGGTTCGAGACACCCTTTGCTCAGCAGCTCTGAGGAGATGCCTTTGGACTTGTGTATGACAGAGGATACCCAGTGCCCCCAACAACGTCCTGAGCTCTTTACAACTGTGACCCTCTTCTCTGTCCTTGTAGGCCAAGGGCATTGGCCATAACTGCCAGCTGGATGAGCCTGCTTGGGCCTCCTGTCCTTGGCTCCTCTGCCTAGCCCACAAGGACAGATCAGCTGCCCGGTCCAAGTCCAGGCATACCCACATTGGGTGTTCTTACCCCTGCTGGCCACCCCTGGAGGTGCCTTGGGCCACCTGGGCCAAGCTTGCCCTGTGTCTGCCCTGCCGCTGACTGGAGGCTCCTCTGCACATGGCCTCCTCCTCCGTCGTGCCTCACTCGGTGGGATGCCCCTGTGTCTCCCCCTGGCTTCCCCCTCCTGCCCAAGCATGAAGAAAAATGGCTGACAGAGGGAGCCTGGCCAGGTCTGGGGCTGGCATGGGACTCCACAGCAGCCGTGCAGTGGACAGCTGGCTGCGGGCCCCTTGTGGCCACTGGGATAACCTTAGAGGCTTGGCATAGGCTACTATTTGTTTTTTGTGTTTCCTAAACTTTTCTCGTGTTCTTGATGCTCCCAGTTTATTTTTGTTTTTGTTTTTTTGTTGCCAAAGTGGAAGTGGGCAGCCTATGGGATGTTGGATCCCAGCCTAAGCAGTGAACAAGGTCAGCACTGACACCCAAGACCGCAGATTCACTCAGAAACATGGGGCTTCCTTGGACTCACTGTGTTTGGGTATTTCTGTCCTGGATTTTGGTGTGTTCTACACTACAAATTGCTATCGAGGGAGGCAGGGCTGGCCTGGGTGTGGGATGTCAAGGCACAGTCTAGCCATCGTCCCTCTAGGCTTCCTGGGAATGCACTCGCCTGCTCTGGATGTTGAGCTGCCCTCTGTCCTGAGGAGCAGGGGGGCATCTGCCATGCCATCCCAGGGTGCAGAGTTCTCTCGAGTACTAGGGGGCGGGAGGTGCTGGGACTGAGTTCATCATAGAGTCGGCATATGGCCTTATTAAAATGCTGTTGCGAATAAATGGATCCCCATAAACGTTGTCAAGCTTTGTTTTGCTGCCTTGGTGTGGCTGGGAGCCACATGTGGGGCCCTTAGATGCATCATCTGTCTTCTAGGAGCCTGAATAATAATCTGTAAGGTTGAGTTCTGAAGGCAAAAGGGAGAGGCAGGAGTATACAAGAAATAGACTCCCAGATCTCTTTTAACACAGCGGGGCGAGAACTGAAGCGTTACCTTTACTTTTTCATCTTGAAGAACTTTCAGCAACAAAAAGTTGAAAAGTTACTGAGAGCATGTCTAGTGTGTAATGCTCAGGTTGGCCTCAGCACTCTTAACAAGTGCTCAGCTTCTCCCTGCTAAGCCTAGGAGCAGCCAGAGCTGCAAGGATTTTTGGGAACGATTCTTAAAAACTGTATTCATTGTTGTCATGTCCTCCCACTGCCCAAAGTTTGTGTGGCTGCCACAAATGTAGAGTTGTACATGCAGTGTGGGCATCAGAAACCACAGCCCAGGTACCTCCTGACAGGTGCACATGTATAGCACAAGGACCAGTTTAGCATGCCCTCTCTTTATGTGTGACATTTGTTTTAGAAACAGTCTTGCTATGCAGCCCAGACTTCGAACTGCACTGTCCTCAGCCTTCTCAGTGCTGGGATTCTGATTGTGAACTGTCATGCCATCTTAAAAAAAAAAATCAGATTAGGGCTGGGAATGTGGCCTAGTGGCAAGAGTGCTTGCCTCGTATACATGAGGCCCTGGGTTCAATTCCCCAGCACCACATATACAGAAAACGGCCAGAAGTGGCGCTGTGGCTCAAGTGGCAGAGTGCTAGCCTTGAGCAAAAAGAAGCCAGGGACAGTGCTCAGGCCCTGAGTCCAAGCCCCAGGACTGGCAAAAAAAAAAGAAAAAAAATCAGATTATTAGCTGTAGAAGGGGATTTCATTGTGACATTTCCATGCATATATACAATGTATTCCAATTTCCCTACCTGGCACACTCCTCTCCCTCCTTTATTTATTTTTTTTCAAATTTTTATTATCAAACTGATGTACAGAGAGGTTACAGTTTCATACGTTAGGCGTTGGATACATTTCTTGTACTGTTTGTTACCTTGTCCCTCGTACCCCCCCACCTCCTTTAAATACAAGTCAATTTCAACAGATTTCATTGTCCTTTTCATACATTGGGACAATCTCTTGGCCATTTTCATCCTCTTTCACCCTCATTAACCCAACCCCCCTCACAAATGCCCTCCACCCTAACAGCCTGCTTCTCTCCCCTCAACTCCATTCTCGGCTGCCTTGGACGGTAAGGACTTGGTTGTCATTCACTTCACTCGATTTTGCTTTTGCTTTTCTAGCTTATTTGTAGCGTTTCAGGTTAGTTCTGGTCACTGTTTTACACAGATGTTTTAGGCTTGCTAATTGCTCCTCCTTAACAATTTAGAGCCGCCCAGGTGTAGGTCTCACCTGATTATCTACTGTAAAAAATGGTTCTGGCCTTTTACACACCCTACCAGCAGCAGCCATGTTCTGGCATTCCATTGTGGGGCTTCTCACCCTGGGCCAGATTTTTTGGGTGTGAAACTGCACTGCCTGCAGGCCAAACTGCTTCTGCATACCCATAGAAGAACACACAGGGACTGCTGCCTACCCCCTACATGCTGCTACACACAAACATGTACATGCAGATTGCTGCTGTGTACACATACATGTGCACAAACTGCTGCTGCACACAAAATGTGCACATAGACTGCTGTACACGTGCACACCTGCTGCTTCTAAACGCATGTGCATGTGTGCAGGGACTGCTGGCTGCACACATGTACATATGCACATAGACCACTGGCTGCACATATACATGTGCACACACACTACCACCTGGGCAGGCCCCTGGCTTCATAGTTCACTGCCATCATCTCCCTGTGTTTGTGTTTTGTTGTGTTGTTTTGGTGGTAAGTTTTGCCAGTATTTGGTGCATTTGTTTTTCCCCTCCCTGGTCCTGATGACTGGCAGGGCTGCTTTGCCCTCGGTGTGGGCCAGTGTGAACCCTTCTAAATAGAGATAGCCAAGAAGGCTGCAGAGAGTCTGCCTGCACCCCAAGATGGGCTCTATGCTGCGGGGCGGGCTCCAGCCTCACCCCCCTGTGTAGCCTGCCCTCCCACTGGGTTATTCTGGGAAGGGAGGCCTGTGTGTTTCAGAAGATGGTTGATCCAAGAGAATGAGGGGCCATGTCAAAACTACAGCTCAGGAAGAACTCTGGAACCAGATGCATGTCTGGGTGGCAGGCCAAGTGCATCCTCCCCAGTGATTGGGTGCGACTTTACTGTAGCTAAGATTAGGTTAGCGCCAATATTGTGAAGGTCCACCAGAGGGAGCTGTTCCACAAGCCTGGCCCGAGGAGGCTCAGAAGCTCCCTGGACCTTTTCCCTTTAAGTTGACCCATGGTTGTCAGTGGCTGTCTGCATGCTTAGCTCCACCTGGAGGGGTATGTTGCCTGGTGGTGTGTGAGGATGGGCATGGAGGCATGGCTTCCTGGGGAAGATGCATCCAATGTGTGGGGCAGGGAGGAGACTTCACCTCTCCTCAGCAAGGACACCTGAGGAAAAATGCTCAGCCACCCCCACCCTGTGTGGACCTCAGGGTCAAGTGGGTCCAGACAGTGATGGCACTGATGGGTCAGGAAGGGGCAGTGGTGATGCTCTTCCGTCATAAGGTTTTTCAGAGATGGGACTGTGGCCTAGTGGTAGAGAGCTTGCCTCGCATACATGAGGCCCTGGGTTCAATTCCTCAGCACCACATATATAGAAAAGGCCAGAAGTGGCACTATGGCTCAAGTGGTAGAGTGCTAGCCTTGAGCAAAAAGAAGCTCAGGGACGGTGCTCAGGCCCTGAGTCCACGCCCCAGGACTGGCCAAAAAAAAAAAAAAGTTTTTCACAAGACAGCCTGAGCTCCCTTTGGCCCTCTCTTTCCAGACCGCATGGGTCCATCGTTACAAACCTCCCCTTCAGGAAGATGACCGGGAATGCAGCCCCTGTGGCTGGGGTGCCCATAACACACACTCAGTACCTCGAAGGATCATTTATTTGAGGGTTCATTATACTTCACCCTGAACTGTCTGCCCCCCCCCCACCCAGCAAGCCTGGTGCCTACTCATGAGAAGGTGGGCCTTGAACACGGACAGTGGAGTCCTGGGGCTGTGGACTCTAGGCTCGGCCATCTTTTCTCAGCTCCAGGAGCTCTGAAGTGGGTTCTGGTCCCCAAGGTATCACAGAAGACTCAGGCTAAAGATCAGTGTAGCCAGGGAAGCCAGCAAGGCCCCTGGCTGGCGGTGGAGGCTGGAGGCTTCTGAATAGCCGTACTGGGTCCTGCAGGAGCCCTCTAGCTGGTCCAGAGGGATGGGCACGTCATCAGGGGCCTGTGTGTGATTGCTCCTCTGGGGAAACAGGCTGGTCAATTGCTGGCCAAGCAGACAGGAGAGGGCTGGGGACATGAGTGGCCACCTCATCCTCACCTGTTCCACTAAGGAGAAGACCCTTAGCAGGTTTCCTGACAGCACGCCCCTGACCTCTATCTCCGTCCAGTTTCTCCTGAGCAGCTCAGCAATGAGGTCTGGGTACTTGGAGACATCCTCCAGCCCCACGGGGAGCCTGTGCCAAAGTCAAGAGCACCAGGCTCTGTATATGGCTGCTGGCGGGCAGCCGAGGGCAGGAGAGCAGACTCACAGAAAGTTTCCCTGAGTACAGCTTTCTTCCTCCATCCCTGGGCCTCCCTCCAACCCTATGCCCACAGGGCAGGACCCACCCCACCCCTCAGCCCCTGGCCTTTACCTTGGTACGCCATCAAAGTCTCCTCCAAGGCCCACAGATTCGGCACCTGCCACCTTCTTGATGTGATCCAGGTGGTCTGTGGGAGTGACAGGCGTGGGTCCTCCAGGAGTGACTGACAGCCACGACTCCCCCAGGAGTAACCGGCCTGCGTCCCCTGGGAGTGACAGGTGGGGGGGGGTCCCCCGGGAATGGCAGGCATGTGGATCTTCCCATGCCCCACCCCCTCAGTCCCAACCTACCAGCCACTTGGGACAGGGTGGCCTCTTTTTTGCAGGACACAAAGTCGTTGTAGAAGTTCACCATCACCAGGCTGTGGGTGCTCTTCTGCTCAGAGAGAGATAGGAGCTGAGAGAAAGCCAGGCCCGTGGGGGGCAGGGGTCCCCCTCCACACCGGGCCCCTCACCACCAGCTGAAGCACATCGTCGGGCACGTTCCGCCTGCTCTCACACAGGGTGTAAGCTGAGGAGTGGCTGAAGATGACCGGGGCCCTGGACAGCTGCAGAGCGGCCTTCATGGTGGCCACGGACACGTGGGCCAGGTCGATCATGACACCCAGGCGGTTCATTTCCTTCACCACACGCTGGGGAAAGACGGGGCTGGGGTCCACGTCACAGCTCCCTTACCCAGGTCGGGGTGCAGCGCGCTAGACCAGGTCTGTTAACCAGCCCTTCAGGGACCTGAAGTTTAGAGGCCGCTCCCTCACTCTGAGTCCAGCATTCTGAACACCAGAAAGTTCTAGTGAGCTCCACCCTGGGAACCAGCAGTTAGCACTATTTTATGAGGAAACTGAGGTCCTGATGGGGCGAGGCACCCTCTTCTGACCCCAGCTCCCAGCCCTCTGTCTTCTCCTCTACGGACTCTGGTCCTTGTCCTTCCCCCTCACCTTTCCAAAGTCTGACAACCCTTGGCTCCTGGCCTCGTCACTTCCGTTGTCCACCAGCCAGTTGTCAGCCCTGGAGACAGAGTGCAGGCAATGGAGGAGGGGTGTGGGGGACAGAGCCTCACTGTGACCATGGGCTGGCAAGGCGGGCCTGGGGCTCTTGTCCACCGGTATGGGTGGGCTGGCAAGGCGGGCCTGGGGCTCTTGTCCACCGGTATGGGTGGGCTGGCAAGGCGGGCCTGGGGCTCTTGTCCACCGGTATGGGTGGCCCGGCCTCCTCACCACAGCGGTGCTCACCACGGAGTGTTGCAGTTGTGAGTGAGGGTCAGGTACCGCATGCCCAGGTGGTAGAGTGTCCGCAGGACTCCCAGGCTGCTGTCGATGGAGTGGCCGCCCTCCACACCGACCAGACTGGCCACCTTCTTGTCCTGGAAGGCCTTCTGGATGTCTGCATGGAGCAGGAGGAAGGGCAGCACTGAGTGCCCGAGGCTCAAGTGCCACTCAGGAGGCAGCCTGCGAAGGGGACTTGGGCCGGGACCCCACCTGCCCTGGTGCTGAGGGGACTCAGGCGGGGACCCCACCTGCACTGCTGGTGACACACTGGAAGGTCTCCGGGTACAGCTGGCACATGCGGTGTATCACATCGATCTGCTCCAGCGTCCTCTTCACAGCGTCCTGGTTCTGAGTGTCACAGGGCATGTACGCAGACCAGAACTGGGGGCCAAGGGGACAGGGGCTGAGGGCATCTGGCCTTCCTATCTGGAGGCCCCAGGTGTCAGAGTGCTGGGCAGCCCGTGTCCTTTGGCACACAAGCACAGCCACGTCTTCCTGCCGACACAGTTGTGGCGTGGACCCCATGCGTCACATACCTGGCCCCCCACAAAGCCAGCCTTCAGCTTGGGGATGTTGGTGTGTGTCTCCATCAGTGTGGTCAGGTTGGCTCTCTCATCCCGTAGCTGGTTGTTGAATCGTTTCAGCAGTTGCCAGGGGAGGTCATTGTGCCTGGGTGGGCCAGAGCATCTACTTGGACCCCGGGGCTACTGAGCAAGACTGTCCACTGGTGTCCTCGCACAGCTCATGCCTAAACCCCAGGCCACTGGAGGTCATGTGACCTGGATGCACCTGTGCACAGGTGAGCTCCCACTGCAGTCCACTCGGCCACACGAGTGTGAACTGGATCACTGACTGGGCCCAGGGCCTTCCCGGGGGAGGAGGGGAGAGTATAGCCCACTCCAGTCAGGACAGCCCCAAGGCTGGGAGGAGGCAGCAGAAACAAGAGGACAATCGTGACTTTCACAACTTAAAGATTAAATTGGTTCCGAGCTGAAGGTGAGGCAGCCTAGCTTTCTCCCAGGGAGAGTCACCAGGGGCAGGACTTGGGTTGCCCAGGGTGGCTGCTACCTGGGTTCCCAGGGGACCCCTGGCAGGTGACGTTTGTCCCATCTTCCACAGCTGAGCAGCTGCGGCCAGAGGCCAGTGCTCCCTCAGAGGGAGTTGGCACAGAGGGAGAGTGCTCCCAAAGAAGAAGCTGTTAGTGGAGCTGGAGCACATGTCTACCCTGCCCCGCCATGCCTGGGGCCAACTCCTCCCTGAGCCCCAGCAGCTGGGGCCCCAAGCAGCCTCAAGTCAGTACTAGTGAAGCACACACTCCAGGCTCGGCCTGCACCTGGGGGGGGGGGAGTCTGTGCTTTGCTGATTTGCAGGACGGCTGGCCAGGCACCCAGGCTGCAGAGGCAGCACGGGATATCTTAGTATTTCCTCAAGGTAAGTGGAGGTTAAATGAATAACTATGAATGCCGTCATGTGATCCATCCTGAAAAACACATCCTTAGGTGAGTTCATCCTCGCCCAGCGTCTGGAGAATACCTTCAGAAAACTGAGGCAGCTTGATGCTGGGCACTGGTGGCTCAGGAGGCTGAAATTTGAGGATCCTGGTTCAAAGCCAGCCTGAGCAAGAAAAGTCCATGAAACTCTTATCTCCAATTAACCACCAGAAAACTAGAAGTGGAGCTGTGGCTCAAAGTGGTAGAGCGCCAGCCCTGAGCGAAAGAGTTCAGGGCCAGCTCCCAAGCCCTGAATTCAAGCCCCACAACTGACAAAATACAGTGGGACAGCTTGATGTCACTAGGGATGCGACCCTGGGGGTCCTGATGTCAAGAACCCGGCACTGAGCATGGCTGGGGTGTACACTGATGGAAAATACCTTAAACTCAAAACACTCACCTTTGCCCCGAACAGCCATAAAACTGCCTTTGCTACAGGCCTCTCTGAATCAGAATCATTTCCCATCCCCTTTTCAAACACACCCCATGGCTATAAAAGAGATATCCTGTGAACTGAGGGCCTTACCATTTATTGACCCTGTGAAACAGAAGAGTCCCCCTAGCTCATAGCACAATGCAATCTCTTCACAGACAGCCTCTTCCCCAGCTCCCATCCTGCCCCCTTTCCTGTGATAAGCTATCCCAGACCCCTGCCTCACCTGACTGCACTCTCTCTGTCCAATGGAAAGAACCTGAAGCAGGCACCTGTGGCTCACACCTATAATCCTAGCTACTCAGGAGGCTGAGATCTGAGGATCATGGCTTGGAGCCAGCCTGGGCAGGAAACCCTGTGAGACTCCTATCTCCAATAAACTACTCAAAAAAAAAAAAAAAAAAAAAAAAAAAAAAGCTGGGAGTGGTGCTGTGGTTCCAGTGGCAGAGCGTTTGCCTTGAGAGCAAAAAAAAAAAAAAAAAAAAAGCTCAGGCCCAGAGCTCAGGCCCCAGGACCGGCAAATAAATAAATAAAATGGACAAACAAACTTAAAATAAAAGGAGACTTCAGTTGCAAGAGACCCACTGCTTCTCCAGCACGGCTGGAAGACTGGTGTGTCTCTCAGGCTTTCACCCTTGAAATCCAAGTCTGTAGTTGTGTTGAGTTTCTGCCTTTTCTTTATTCTGATAGTCTCATGACTCAGTTTCCTTGCATACAGGGGGCGTCTTGTGTGTTGACACTGCCTGCGGATTGCCTGCCGCTTGCAGTCCAACTTCATCCTGACCTGACAGCAGGCAGGATGACCTCCAGAGCCAGCCCCGCTCATTGCTCCTCTCTTTAAAAGGGGCCTGGGCTGAGACTCAGGGCACTGAGCTGGGCTGCTGTCCCCCAGTGCTTTGCACAGTGTGGATCAGGACGCCGTTGTCAGTGAGTGGTGGGTAGCTGAGGGTCACCCAGGGTGGCCTCCCCAAGAGGTGTGGCTGGAGAGTCTCCCTGGAAGGAGCTTCAGTCCCCCAGGACACACAGCCTGTGTAAGAAGCACCTCCCACCTTGGGTGTCAGGGATGGGTGCCCCCCTCCCCCAGCACACGAGGGAGCTGTGTCTGTCCTGCTTCCTGTCTCCCCCGGGGGCAGAGCCACCTCTGCTGTGGCCAGACAGTGTTTGTGGAGCCCGGGGGTCCTGGGGGTGGTGGGCCTCTGGGAGGGAAGTCTTTAGAATATTCATGATGGGGGGGTGAGCAGGGTAAGTGAGGGGGAGAGGAAGCTGGGAGGGTTGGAGGCACACTGGTTGTGGGGAGACAAGAGAGCTGCAAACACCCGTTGGAGGTCAGAGGTCACGGAGGACCAGGCCTAGACCCCCAGCAGCAGGGGCAGTGGTGGAGCAGGAGAGGTGTCAGGGCATTGGGCATTGGGCCCAGGCAGGAGGGGAGGAGGCCCAGGAAGATACCCACCAAAAGAGGTCCTCTGTGGACCTGAGGCAGAGGCCACCCTAGCCTGCTGAGGCCCAGACTGGACACATGGCTCCTCTGGTCAGACATACAGTGAGAGACCAATGAGGAGCCCCAGTCCTGTGCTGAGCCCGGGGAGCTGGGAGCCCAGCCACTGCCCCTCCCCACCCTGTTCTCTCCTCTGGCAAAGACTGTGGCTCCCTGAGAGACCCCAACAGGGTCCCAGCCAAGGCAAGGTGCACACGCCTCCACCCACTCCCCCACCTGTGGGCTCTCCAGACAGCCACTCACCCATCAACCACAGGCGTTTCTTCCATGATGCTCACGGCCCTGTCCCGGAATGAGTCTGCAGCACAGACAGCCACAAGGGCCCAGAGCCACCAGCTGGTCCACATGTCAAAATCCCCAGGTATCGGCTTCCTCGGCTGCTCTGGGGCCACTGTGCCGGCCTGTGCTCAGACTGAGAGCTATGAGGAACTGCTGTGCCTGCCAGGAGAGTGGACAGAGGCCTTTGGTCCTGGTGGTTATTGCCAGAAGATGTCCTGATTACCCGACCTGGGTTCAATGAGTAACCAGAGGTTTCCCTGTGAGGGTAGGTAGGGTAGATGGTCCAAACCCCAGCACGGGGCTGCTGTCCTGGGAGGCAGAGGCATGGTGAGATGCAGGATCCCACCCTGGGGAGGGGCTGAGACCCAGGTGCAAGGACAAGGGTCCAGGAAGGACCAGCACAGGGCAGTGGTTAACAGATATCCGCTTGCTTGCCTGTGGGTCTGCACTGCCTGGCTTCCGTGCCCATTAGACCAGCCCTTCTGGGCCCAGTTCTTGAGTTTGCCACAGCTCTGATAAGCCAGGGTCCTCCCAGGGCCCACTCCACCCCCAGTGAGCACCAGCCCTTCCCCCCACCTTCCCTCCTGTTCCTCAGGATCAAGGTCACAGCCCCGGCAGGGCCACCAGCCGTTGACTTTCCCATGGCAGGTGGCTGGGCCTCTCAGCTTTACTTTTCCTCCTATTGACAGCACCTCGAGTAGCTGCTGCTGGCTGGCAGCTGCCAATGCTGGCCCTTTCTATTCTTGCCACCCTACTTGCCTCTCATGCCCCCTCCCAGGTGTGGAGCCAGGTTTGTGCCTTCTTCCTGGGCCCTGCTGTACCTCAACCAGGAGCCCCCAGGAACCTCTGTACCCAGGGCTCTGATGAATCCCTACAGGGGACCATCATTTTGGTCCATGGGCCTCCAAGAAGACCACCTTCAAGCTTGTGACCAAACTGATTGGGGACCAGATCAGAGTGCCCACCTCAGCATCCAGCAGGTCCATCAGTGGTCCAGGGCCACCCCAGTCCACTCGGGCAGAGTCTGAACGCCATACAGCTAAGGGTGATGGATTTGACCTTTGCAGTTGCTCCGGCCCCATCCCACCCCCTCCTCTCAGTGGCCAGTCTCCACTCCCACCCAGTCTCCCTGACCTGTCTCAGGCACGAGGGGTGGGGGCTGCTTCCCTGACCGCCCACACCACAACTCGCCAGTTTCTACGTAGTCCAGGATGGCCTCGAAGTTGAGATCCAGAGAGAGTGCTGAGATTATAGAGGTACAACACCCAGCGCTCTCTCTCTCTCCCCCCCCCCCTTTCTCTTTCTCTCTGGCAGTCCTAGGATTTGAAATCAGGGCCTTGCATTGGTGAGGTAGGTGCTCTACCACTTGAGCCACACCCTTTGCCCCACAAATTGATTTCTTAACCTGATCTGACAGTCTTTGTGCGCAGGGTGATGGGAGCCAGGACCTGTATTCTGTCTCCTCTTCAGTTGCTCTTTCTTGTACTGGTTCTAGGTCTCTGTCTCCATTTCTTGCTTTTTGCTACAATCTCCAAGTTATTCTTCCTCCAACTCCCATAACTGGAACATTCTTTGTTGTATCTCCACTTGTTTGCATTCTCGTGTGTGTGTGTGTGTGTGTGTGTGTGTGTGTGTGTGTGAGTGCACACAGGCACACGTGGGTGCGTGCTGGTACTGGGTTTTGAGCTAAGCTTGCTTACTAGGCTGGTGTTCTATAACTCAAGCCAAACCTCCAGGCCAGCCTTTTCTGGTTATTTTGGAGAAGGAGTCTCTCAAACTTCTCTGAACAGTGACCCTGCAGATCCTAGTGTCCTGAGTAGCTAGGATTACAGGTGTGAGCCTCTAGCACCCCTCATCTCCTCCCTATTTTAACAGCCATATTTAACCCTATGGATTTTTTTTTTTTTTTTTTTTTTTTGCCAGTCCTTGGCCTTGGACTCAGGGCCTGAGCACCCTCCCTGGCTTCTTCTTGCTCAAGGCTAGCACTCTGCCACTTGAGCCACAGCGCCACTTCTGGCCATTTTCTATATATGTGGTGCTGGGGAATTGAACCCAGGGCTTCATGTATATGAGACAAGCACTCTTGCCACTAGGCCATATTCCCAGCCCCACGCTATGGATCTTTTCAACATACAGAATATTTATGCCTAAATCAATGTTCTCAACATTCATTAAAATGTAACAATACAAGCTAGATGCCAGTAGCTCATGACTGTCACCCACCCTACCTACTCGGGAGGCTGAGGGTTGAAGCCAGCCTGGGCAGAAAATCCATGAGACTCTTATCTCCAATAAACTACTCAGAAAAAGCTGGAAGTGGCACTGTGGCTCAAGTGGTAGAGTGCTAGCCTTGAGCACGAAAGGGCTGAGGGACAGAGGCCAGGGCCAGAGTTCAAGCCCCTGGACAGAAAGAAAGAAAGAAAGAAAGAAAGAAAGAAAGAAAGAAAGAAAGAAAGAAAGAAAGAAAGAAAGGAAGGAAGGAAGGAAGGAAGGAAGGAAGGAAGGAAGGAAGGAAGGAAGGAAGGAAGGAAGGAAGGAAGGAAGGAAGGAAGGAAGGAAGGAAACAATGCAGCTAGTATGGTGGTGCATGACTGTAATCCTAGCTACTGAGGAGATCAAGGCAGGAGGATCTAGAGTTTGAGGCCAGCCTGAGCAAAGAGAGGGAGACTGTCTCAAAAACAAAGTGAAAACAAAATAGCTGTAGGGGTGGATGAAGTGGTAGCACACTTGCAGCTGTACTGAAAAGAAAGAAAAACAGGAATAAGCCATTCCCTGCGATTCATTCTTTTGTCTTCTGTCCTTACATGGGTATTTTGCTGTGGACGCGTCTGAATTCTTGTGGGTTGAGCAGCGGGCCCCGCAGGCGCCAGCACTGCGAGCGTGCGTCTCAGGACCAGCTGGGCCCCCGCCCTCTGGGTGCCCTTCTGCATCTACAAGTCTCTCCCTGCCCCGGTGCCTCCCCAGAGTCGGCTGGGCTATCTTTCCAGATCTTCCGAGCATGTGATTGTGAACATTTTCCTTATTTGAATTCAGTTTGGTACGAGTTGTTTCATATTTTAAATTGTTGTGGTCACTACTTTGTAATACTTATTGGTCAAAGTCCCAAAAGAGAAGGACTTAAAACCGTTCTTCCTCCGCCACCACGCACCAACACTCCACGTTCAGGATCTCTTTCCACCTTTAAACACGCACACAGCTCTGAACCAGGGCCCTGGGGCTCGCTCTTCACTACCAGCTCTGCATGTAACCCACTGACTTCTTTTTCTTGCCTCTCTCTGTTTCTGTGTCTCTGGGAGGGAACCTGGGGTCTCACTTGTGCTGGCACTGAGCTACATCCCAGCCTCTCTCAAAGCTTCTGTTTCTGGGGCTGGTACTAAGGGCTTGAACTCAGGATTTTGCACTCTTGTTTAGGTTTTACCGTTCAAGGCTGGTTCTCTACCACTTGAGCCACACCTCTACTTCTGGCTTTTTGTTTTGTTTTGTTACCAGTCCTGGGGCTTGGACTCAGGGCCTGAGCACTGTCCCTGTCAAGATTAGCACTCTACCACTTGAGCTACAACGCCACGTCTGGCGTTTTCTATATATGTGGTGCTGAGGAATTGAACCCAGGGCTTCACGTATACAAGGTGAGCACTCTACCACTGGGCCACATTCCCAGCCCCACTTCTGGCTTTTTGTTGGTTAACTGGATATAAGAATCTCATGGACTCTTCTGCCTGGGATGGCTTTGAACCGTGATCCTGTATGACTAGTGCCCAGCTCAATGCAATTAAAAAAAAAAAAACTTAAGTTAATGCAAAAAAAATCCATGCTAAAGCAATATAAAACATTTTTGTGTGTATATCAGTTCTGGGGCTTGAACTCAGGGCCTATGCATGTCCCTGAGCTCTTTCTTCTTACGGCTAGCGTTCTGCCACTTAAATCACAGTCTCATGGACTTTTCTGTCCAGGCTGGCTTTGACCCTCAGTCCTCAGATCTCAGTTTCCTGGGGAGCTGGGATTACAGGCCAAAAGAGAGTCTGTTGGGCTGGTCAGATTTCTCAGCCTCAGCTTCTGAGCGTGTTAAAGTTAGGAGAAAAGTATGACCCCTGTCCAGGGTTTCTGGTTGTTTTTCTTTCTTTCTTTTTGCCAGTCCTGGGCCTTGGACTCAGGGCCTGAGCACAGGGCCTGAGCACTGTCCCTGGCTTCTTTTTGCTCAAGACTTTCTGCCACCTGAGCCACAGCGCCACTTCTGGCCGTTTTCTATATATGTGGTGCTGGGGAATCGAACCCAGGGCTTCATGTATGTGAGTCAAGCACTCTACCGCTAGGCCATATTCCCAGCCCCATGGTTGTTTTTCTTTGTTCTTCCCTGATGGGTGTTTTCATATGCTCCCAGTCTGTTCCTCCTGCCCTGAAGGAAGCCTTCTCTTGTTGCCTCTCCAGCTGCTCTGTATGAGTTTGCTGCCTCTCCCACCCCAGCATGGAATCCACTGTTTCCACTTAATTTCTTTTAATCTTCCTCCTTTTGGCTCAAAGTTGTGCCTTGTTAAAAGTCTTCACATCATTCTCTGGCAATCATGTGTGGTGACTAAATTTCAGAGTTATTACAAATCTTTTCATATCTGTTCTGCCCTCAGACCTGATCATGTGTGTAGCAGGGGTGGCCAGTCTGGGTTGTAAATTGTTTCCCCTCAAAATCAAAGGCTCCAGGGCTGGGGATATGGCCTAGTGGCAAGAGTTCTTGAATTGTATACATGAGGCCCTGGGTTCAATTCCCAAGCACCACATATACAGAAAACGGCCAGAAGTGGTACTCCGGCTCAAGTGGCAGAGTGCTAGCCTTGAGCAAAAAGAAGCCAGGGACAGTGCTCAGGCCCTGAGTCGAAGCACCAGGACTGGCCAAAAAAAAAAAAAAATCATAAGTTCCAAAGTTTCTCTCACTTGAGTTGTGGAAGGGAACATTAAATACTGGGATTTGAACTCAGGGCCTCTCACTTGCTGGCAGAAGTTTGGCCCGTTTCTCTTGTTTTGTTTTTAATTTGTTTTGTTTTTGTTGCCAGTCCTGGGGCGTGGACTCAGGGCCTGAGCACTGTCCCTGGCTTCTTTTTGCTCAAGGCTAGCACTCTACCTCTTGAGCCACAGCGCCATTTCCGGCTGTTTTCTATATATGTGGTGCTGGGGAATCAAACCCAGGGCTTCTTGGGAGGAGGGGAGGAAGGGAGGAGGGGAGGAGGGGAGGAAGGGAGGAGGGGAGGAGGGGAGGAGGGGAGGAGGGGAGGAGGGGAGGAGGAGGAGGAGGGGAGGAGGGGAGGAGGGAGGAAAGAACCACTTTGGTTCTCTGAAATTTCCCTAGTTCTCAAGTAACTCCTTCTGGCTGCGGCTGGGTTAGGATCCTGTCTCCAAAACCCACTGTAAACCAGTCTAGCATCTGTCTCACTTTTCACTCCACTTGCTGGTGCTGAGTCCCTCTGCGTCTACTGGGTGGGCCCGCCTCCCCAGCCCCGCTCTCCACTGGACTCCTGACTGCCTCGTCCATCTCAGAAGAGAGTTGGGACCTTCTCCTACTGGGTGTGCACCCTGCTGATGTCTGTGTGTGCACAGGAGCCATGGAGGGTCTGCAGTGCTGTTTCCTCCCACAGGCTGGGCCTTGGGCAGGATAGGTGCCCCTGGCCTCCCCCTTTTGTTGGCCAGTCCTGGGGCTTAAACTCAGGGTCTAGGCACCATCATCCCTGAGCTTTTTGCTCAAGGCTGGCACTCTACCACTTGAGCCACAGCGCCACTTCTGGCTTTTTCTGTTCTTGTGGTACTGAGGAATCGATCCCAGGGCTTCATGCATACTAGGCAAGCACTCTACCACTAAGTCACGTTCCCAGCCCCACCCTTTGTGTTCTTGAATGTCCTGGGTCCTTCTGGCTCACTCTTCCTCCCACAGTGAAGTCCAGACGGGAGAGTGGAGGCCTGGCCAGGCAGCAGCATCCTGGGGTTGGCTTGGCCTGGCCCTTGTTACAGAACTATGCATTCAGAACACAGGCTTGCAGTCAGCCCTGGGCTCAAATTCCTGACTGTGGCCAATCGAACCTCATCTTCTGGGGTTGTCCACATAAAGCTTCCCTTCTTCATCCTGCTCACGGGTGATGTTAGCAGGGCTCCACTGAGGCAGGGCAGCGTTGATGTGCTCCATCGCTTCTCTGTCCCCTGGCTGTTTCCCATGCGGTGGGGAACTCCTTGCCCTGGCCCAGTGGACTCTCAGCTTGAACCTGTGAGGCACCCCGGACCCCACCTGTATGTTATCCAGCTTAGGCCTAGACATTGAGAGCCAGAGACCAGCAGCCTGGCTGGGCCCTGGTGAATTCCTGGCCCGAGAGATAATGGATAATTGCTGTGTGCCAAGTCATTATATTTGGGGTAATTGTTATTTAGTGGCCAAGAACCAATGCTCTGGCCATTTTCCCAGACTGGAGACTTTGTCTTTCTTGTCTATAAAAGGGGATGAATGCTCAAGGTTTGGGGGATTTTGTTTTGTGCCAGCCCTGGGGCTTGAACTCAGGGCCTGTGCTACAGCTTGGCCTCTACCACTTGAGCCACACCTCCAGCACCGAATGAGCACTAACGACCCCAGGGGCCATGGTGAGACAGCGGTTTCCCTACACCAGCCTTTGGAATTTTCCTTTCCTGGCTGCCCCTGTGTGCTCCGCAGCGCGTGCGGTCTGCCTAGACTCGCCACACCCACACTGAGCTGATGGCTGACGCAGGGGTCCTCAGGCAGCGGTCAGAAGGGGGCCTGAAAGGGCCCGCCCAGCCAGCTGGTCCCAGTGAGGACCTTCCCTGGAGGTCAGGGGCCACACGGAGAGAGGCCTTCCCTGGGTGCCGCTGCCATAGGCCTTTCTTCCTCCTGCCTTAGTGGCCTCCAAAGAAGGAATCTGCACCCAACCCTTGCCTCTGCCTTCCAACCCACTGCATAGTTTGCTTCAAATCCTGCATTTTAATCTAAATGCAGAGGAGAGTGTTAATTGGAAACTTCTCCTCACCTGCCACAAACAGAAGAAACACAACACAAACAGATGCAAAGCCTCAACAGTGCTGTCAAAACCCCAATCAGAGCCAAGGAGAGGCAGCTTTGCCGAGGGACTGAGGGCCCCTCAGTGGTCATTTCCCTACCCAGTGCCTCACAGACCTGCTTTGTGGAGGTGGGGCCCGGTGGGTCAGGAGTTACCAAGTTCCCTCACAGAAGCCCCTGGAATGAATGACCAACTGGAGCTCATGGTGGTTCATTGAACGGAATCGGGCCGTGACAAGGGGCCCTAGGAAGCGTCCTGTGCTGCTTGAGCCCTAAGTGAGCTGGGTGGAGAGTGACCAGGCCCAGAGGCCCCTGGCCACCAACCAGCATGGGGCATGGAGACACTGCACAGAGCATAGCGTACACAGATTCCCCAGCCAGGTTCAAACAGGCTGCAGGGCATGTGCACCATCTGCCCACTCCTGTCTACACCGTGAACACAGGCAGGCACACCCTGCGTGTGTAGGAATGGTGTGTGTCCACCTACAGCCCGCCCACTCCTGTCTACACCGTGAACACAGGCAGGCACACCCTGCGTGTGTAGGAATGGTGTGTGTTCACCTACAGCCCGCCCACTCCTGTCTACACCGTGAACACAGGCAGGCACACCCTGCGTGTGTAGGAATGGTGTGTGTCCACCTACATCCCGCCCACTCCTGTCTACACCGTGAACACAGGCAGGCACACCCTGCGTGTGTAGGAATGGTGTGTGTCCACCTACGACACGGGCCATCACACATGTGCCCTCCATAAACACCACCCGCACTGGCAGCCCACACCACTCCGCGCAGGAGAAGCTGTGACCACAGACCACTGACCAGGCCACACAAGCCTATACACGCCCCTGTGGATCACTGTGAACTCAACCCCACACCTATAATGTCAGATGTGTAGACACACTTGTAAGCACACACGGGCCCTGCCACTCAGATCCCTGGACGTGAGCACACACACGCCCACAGGAGTGCACCCTCTCTCCACCCAGGACGTGAACTCACTCTTAGGGCACTGGGGCTGGCCACACACACCCAGGATGGGGTACTCAGCCACTCCCAACACCACTAAGACCCAAGGCCACCTTGGATCCCTAGAGCCTGGACCTCAGCTCCATGTCACCACTTAGGATGAACCCCAGCTAAGCTTCCTGGAAGGACTGCGTGTTGAGGGGTGCACACCCCGGGGCCCTGCCCTCTGTCCCTCTCCCAGGAGAACATGGTGGTCACAGGTAGGTAGGCAGCGTTTCTCCTGGCTGTGGACAGGGCTGGTGGTGCACTGGGGGGACCCTCAGGGCCCCTGAGCAAGTTCCCACCCCCACCCCCCGCCGCCACCTCTGCCCCTGAGCCTTCTTCCCTGCTTTCCCAGAACCTCCGTCCCTGGCCTCCGGGACTTGCTCCACTCCTCACGCCCAGCCTAGCCTCAGTTCCTCTACAACCTTTTTCTTCCCCAGCCTCAAATGATTGCCCCAAAGGTCATCTTTCTTCCACACCATCTCTGCCCAGCGTCCCTCGGGGCAGCCCTCTGATCTGCTGGTCCTTGGTGCTGTGGGCACAGCAGCCCTCGGCCCGGGGCTCCCTCCTGCCCTCACTACCTGCAGCCCTGCCCTTCAGGCTTCTCCCCAGCACGGCCTCTGATGGCACGCACCAAGCAGACAGTGGGTGCTCACTCACTGAGACTCCTTCGGTCATGAGACATATGCTGAGCAGTGTCTAGGGGCTTTCTGGACCTCACTACGGCCTGGCCTCTGCCCAGCTCTGCCCCCCTTGCCCGGTACTCACCGTGAGCGTGAGCAAGCCTCGGCTCCCGGGGCTCTAGGCTCTGTCCCCTCGAGGCCAGAGGGACAGCGGGACAGTGAGACAGTGGGACCTCCTCCTAGGAACTCCAGCTGTGAAAAGAAACTCCCAGAGCCTCCCGACAGCCAAGGAGAGCAGACGGGCGCCTGCCTCACACGCGTCAGCTGTTGCTTGTCTCTGACACGCACACTCTTCGTCAGGCAGAGGCCCCAGCTCCCAGGGACTCCATTGACCCAAGACAGGCCAGTGGCAGTAGGGTGACAAGCCTTTGATCCAAGTGACCTGGAGTCTCCATCTCCAGCAATTCACGGGATGGGGAGGAGAACAGAGTTAGTAAGTGGGAAGAAGGCTCAGGGACTGGGGCCCTTCCTGCAGAGCCCAGAATGTACCAAGAGGGCCCAGGATTCCAGCCCGCAGGTCTGATGTCACTGACCCCTGACCTTCTCCTGCATTTCCTGGGGTAAGGACAGCCTGTGCTCCTGAGTCAGGACAGCTCCTTCCTGAGCGGAGAGTGTGCCAGCGCTGACCTGTGCCAGGGCTGGAGGTGCCCTGGCTCCTAGATTTAAAGTTGGGGAGGGCTGCTTCCCCTCTTCCAGCTACATGGAATGTCCTCGGTTGCAATGTCCCCTGGCAGAACCACAGTGTCTTGGAACCAAGGCAGGGTCTGGTGGCCCGGGCTAAGGCGGAGGCTGGGCCTCTCCTGGCAGCTTCCAGATTCTGTGGTTAGGGAGAGAAACATCTCGGATGGGGAGAGGCGGCCCAGGCCCATCGCCAGCTGCCCCCAGCGGGGAGATCCACATTTCTAACCCCAAGCATGGGTACAGTGGGGACTCTCACTGTCCCAAGCGCTGCTGTGTCCTGCAGTCCTCCTTCTAGTGATGCCATGAGGGGCTCAGACCCCGGGTCTCATATGGGGACACAGCAGGGAGGCAGGGGCCAGGCAGAAAGCCTTCTAAATCCAGAGTTTCCGTGAGCAGCAGAGCCAGACAGGGACAGACCCTGGAAGAACAGAGCGGGCATCCCACAGGCACTGTGGAATCAGTACTGACAACCCCCACCCACCTGTGCCAGGGCGCCGCTGCTAAGGACCCCACAGAGACCCCACTCCACCGGTTCAGGAGGCCCAGGGTTCAGTTAATGAGAACCCAGCACGGAGGAAGCAAGGGCTCTGCAGGGATGAGCTCCGTTCCACACTGGGTGAAGAGGCGCTGGGTCCCTGATGACTCTGAGCCCCTTGGGGTGTCCAGGTCCACCCCCGAGTCCTCAGATCATTGAAGGCTCTTAGGTGGTTTCCCAGGGGCTCCCACCACCTCCCTGGAGGACCAAGAATCGAGGGGGTAACAATGGAGGAAGGGTGGGACATCTGGCTTCACATCCCTGCTCTGCCCCAGGGAGCACATTCATCTTTGTGGACAGGTCTAGAGCAAACACACCTGAGGTTCCTCCAAGATTGGGTAAAGAGCGACCACCTGTGGATAGTGCCGGCGTGTGCACATGTCCTGGGACAGGCCAGCCCTCCTGGGGTTGGGTCCTCCTTCAGAGAGGGAAGAAAGATGTGGCCCATCCCAGGCAGGGCAAGGACCAGCAGACCGGTCCAGTGGAGACAGCAGTGCTCAGAAGGATGGGCGGACATCCAGGGTGCACCACTGGAAAGTCCTGCCATGACCTCCTCCTCCTCCTTCTTCTCTTCCTCCTCCTCCTCCTCCTCCCCTCCTCCTCCTCCTCCTCTCCTCCTCCTCCTCTCCTCCTCCTCCTCTCCTCCTCCTCCTCCTCCCTCCTCCTCCTCTTCCTCCTCTTCCTCCTCCTCCTCCTCCTCCTCCTCCTCCTCCTCTCCTCCTCTCTCCTCCTCCTCCCTCCTCCTCCTCTTCCTCATCCTCTCCTCCTCCTCCTCCTCCTCCTCCTCCTCCTCCTCCTCCCCTCCTCCTCCTCCTCCCCTCCTCCTCCTCCTCCTCCCATCCTCCTCCTCCTCCTCCCATCCTCCTCCTCCTCCTCCTCCTCCTCCTCCTCCTCCTCCCCTCCTCCTCCTCCTCTTCCTCCTCCCCTCCTCCTCCTCCTCTTCCTCCTCCTCCTCCTCCTCCTCCTCTCCTCCTCCCCTCCTCCTCCTCTTCCTCCTCCTCCTCCTCCTCCTCTTCCTCCCTCCTCCTCCTTCTTCCCCTCCTCCTTCTTCTCTCCTCCTCCTCCTCCTCTTCCTCCTCCTCTTCCTCCCTCCTCCTCCTTCTTCTTGTTCTTCTTCCTTCCTCCTCCTCCTCCTCCTCCTCCTCCTCCTCCTCCTCCTCCTCCTCCTCCTCCTCCTCCTCCTCTTTCTCCTCCTTCTCCTTCTTCAGCCAGTCCTGGTGTCCCTGGCTTCTTTTGCTCAAGGCTAGCACTCTAACACTTGAGCCTCAGTGCCACTTCTGACCTTTTCTGTTTATGTGGTGCTGAGGAATTTAACCTAGGGCTCCGTGCATGCTAGATCCTTCAGGTGGGGGTTTCTCAGGTGAGGTCTCAGGTGGGTCTCAGGTGAGGTCTCAGGTGGTCTCAGGTGGTTTCAGGGGGGTCTCAGGTGGTTTCAGGTGAGGCCTCTCAGGTGCAGTCTCTCAGGTGGAGTCTCTCAGGGGGGTCTCAGGTGAGGTCTCTCAGGTAGAGTCTCTCAGGTGGAGCCTCTCAGGCGGTTTCAAGTGGGTCTCAGGTGAGGTCTCTCAGGTAGAGTCTCTCAGGTGAGGTCTCTCAGGTGGGTCTCAGGTGGTTTCAGGGGGGTCTCAGGTGGAGTCTCTCAGGTGGGTCTCAGGTGAGGTCTCAGGCGAGGTCTCTCAGGTGGCCTCTCAGGTGGGGCCTCTCAGGTGGTGGCCTCTCTGATGGGCCGCTTAGGAGGCTTCTGTGATCTCTTGCATAGTCCTATGTGATCACAGGAATGGAGCAATTCTTGTATGCAGGCCCTGTGTTGAGGGAGTATAGCTACAACATCTTGGAGTCAGGACCTTTCTTCTCTGTCCATATCCAGGAAACCAGGAGCTGGTGGGAGTTGGCTCACATCTCTGTCTTCAAACGTCCCCCCATTTGGCCATGTCTTCACCCTTTACCTATCTCCTGGCAGGGCATCCTTGGGTGGCACGCCTTGTTTGACCCTGTTTATGACTCTCCTTGTGTGTGTGCGGGGGCTTGACCTTTTGGTGAGCTTTTTCTATCCATAGCTAGTGTTCTGCCACTTGAGCCAAACTTCCACTTCTGGCTTTTTGCTAGCTAATTGGAGATGAGGGTTTTGAATTTGAACCTCAATCCTCAGATCTCAACTTCATGAGTAGCTAGGATTGCAGGCATGAACCACTGGCACATGGATGTCCAGGCATGGATTCTTGACTTCAATAACAGGACTCTCCAGACTCCTGGCCAAGCAGCTCCTAGACCTTGTACCTTCTTATGCCACTCACTGTAGTGGGGGACAAAGGCCATGGGTGCCTTGACCCCACTTTTTTCAGGGTGTAGCTTCTCTCCTCTGGGCTCCTCCATCTTTGGAACCCTTGTAAAACCAGCACAATGATTTCCCTGTCCTCACAGCTGCCCCAACCAACCACACCACAGCCTCAAGTGAACCCTGAGTTCCTCAGGGCCAGCTCCTCTGCCTCATCCAGAGTCTCCCAGTGGGAGTCCACCCTTGCAATCAGCTCAACTCTGGGTTTCACAGCCTTGGGTGTAGCATCCATCAGGACCATCTGCTATACTGTAGGGGGCTCTCCTGCCCCAATCCTGGACCTCAAACTTCTGTACCATCTGCACCAGGCTTCTGTGAACCCTCTGGGCCTTCTGTCACAAGATGCCACCCCACCACACAGCACCAATCCCTGGGTGTTCTCTACACTAGCTATCTCTGATCCTTTGCTGCCAAGCCTTGCCCTGTCCCTCTGATGAAATTGTGCTTGGACCTCAACCCCAGATGAGCTCACGACCCACCTTCTCCAATCTGCAGCTTCCCCTCACTCAAATACAGTAGGTCCAGCCCTTTTTTTTTTGGCTTCCATCTGCACTGCCTGCCTGAGTTAGCTCTGCTGTCCCAGGGCTCTGAGCCCATCCTTACTCTGATGACAGTTGCCTGCACCTGAGCCCCAGAATCCCCTCTAGGTCCCACTGACTCCCAGTGCAGGCTGGGAACATTTTAACTTATCCTGTCCTAACTAAGCATTCCCCAACCCTCTCCATTGTGGATGCTCCAGCACAGATCTGGATCCCGGATCGTCTTGGTGACAGCTGTTCTTTTTTTTTTTTTTCTTCTTTGCCAGTCCTGAGCCTGGATTCTGGACCTGGGCACTGTCCTAAGCTCTCACTTCCAGCTTTTTCTGTGATTAACTGGAGATGAGTTTCACTGACTTTCCTGCCCTACCGGCTTCAAACCACTGTCTTCAGATCTCAGCCCCCAAGAGTAGCCAGGATTACAGGCATGAACCACTGGCACCCGGCTGAGCATTTCTGGATTAAACTTTGTGTGTGTGTGCCAGTCCTGGGCTTAAACTCAGGGCTTGGACACTATCCCTGAACTTTTATTTTCTCTCAAGACCAGTACTCTACCACTTGAGCCACAGCTCCACTTTCAGCTTTTTTTGGTCTTATGGACTTTTTTGCCTGGGCTGGCTTTGAATTGCAATCCTCTGTCTACGGCCATACCACCCTGAACGCGCCCGATCTCGTCTGAATTGTAATCCTCAGATCTCAGCCACCTAATAGCTAGGTTACAGGTGCGGGCCCAGTGCCCGGCCTTACACTGGGCTTTCATTTATTCTGCAGGTGGGCAGATGCCCGTGCTGTGAATGAGATCCACTAGGGCCTGGAACGAGGCATACAGGAGAGTTGGCTCCTTTTGCCTGCCAGCTGAGCAGGACGTTGTTTTCTGCCTTGGCTCCGGCTGCACTGCACTGCCAGCCCTCCTGGCCTGTAGCTGCCAGCTAGCCACCTTGGGTGTCTCAGCTCTCATGATCACAGGCGCCATGCTGGTCTAACAAATCTCTCCACATGTATCTTCAATTGGTCCTGCCTCACTGGAACCCTGACTTACAAAGGCCTTCATCAAAACTCCTCAGAGCCAGCATTCTGATTTTTCACCTCCTGGCCCTCTGCCTGCAAGAGGCCACCTGAAAGGTGCTTTTGTTGGTCCCTGCAAATTAGCAGGCCCACAAATTTTCATCTGTGCCCTTTGATCTGAGCTATTCTCTGCTCCAGTCACGTTGTAACCACCTTGGACTCTAAGAAAGAGAAAATTCACTGGTAAGCATACTGTGTGGAAAGCCAATTGTGTCTCAGACAGGCAAGGCCTTCCCCCCTACCCCACCCCACCCCCAGTCCTGGGGCTTGAACTCAGGGCCTGGGCACTGAGTTCTAAGCTTCTTTTGCTCAAGGCTAGCACTCTACGACTTGAGCCACAGCACCACTTCTGGCTTTTTCTGCATATGTAGTGCTGAGGAATCGAGCCCAGGGTTTCAAGTATGTGAGGCAAGCACTCTACCGCTAAGCCACATTCCCAGCCGGCAATGCCTTCTTCTTATCATCTTAAACAGACAAAAGCTCAGACGATTGTTCCTGCTCTGTCCCAAAGGTGTAGCATGGGACAATTCTCTGGAACTCCCCCAAGGACCAAGATTGAGATAGGGTCAATCGGGCCACCCCTGTGTTTGGGGCTGTTTTAACTATGCACACCCTTCTCACTCCCTGCCTCCACTTCTCCCTCCTTAACCTGAGGCTACTGTGTGTGCCCTGAAGACACACTGAAGACAGGTCTGTTTGCTTAGCATATGGAGGTGACTGGGCCAGCTCTAACTAACGTGGGACTCCTGGACTTTGAGTCTGGGGTCCAAACCCCTGGCTTCATACCCAGCCTGGCCTCTTACTGGCTTCAATCTTGCCACACAGGGGTCTCTTAACCCATCAGGCTCAGAGCTCCTGGGAATCCTATCTCCACAGGAGAAACCCTTAGGAGACCCTACAAGCCCCTTTTACTCCAGCCCTAGCCCCACCTTCAGAGCTCTCTCTCCTACCCTAACTACCTGGCTATGTCTAACCCTGATGGCATGCTCAGAACCTCAGGACCTTTGCATCTGCTTGGATGTTCTCCTCTCAGAAAGCCAGATGCCCCCATCCATGCCTCTCCATGACTAGCCTCTGCTAGCACACTTTCCCATGCTCCCTGGCTTCCAACAGCTGCAGACTGCTCATTATTTGCTTATTTCCTATAATCCCCCTCCCAAGGGGACAAGCTCATGACCTCAGAAGTTAATTATGCATTCCAGTGTGTCCCAGCCCAGAATGAGCTATGGAGGGCATAGAACTCATGGCCTTTCCAAAGCATTTCCAGCCATGCTGGCCCTGACCTTCCTCCAGGCTGACCTGGAACCACACCGAGCTATGTAATTGGCTCTGAGGCAGATGCACAGCTGAGGTGTGGCTGGTGGCAAGTTGGTCTGCCTGTGTGGCCTTGGACTTCCTGGCACCCTCATCTCCTGGGTCTAGTGCCTGTGGCAGACATTCAGGTATTTCTAGTCCATGTGAATCTGCTGGACTTGGAACATGGTATGTTTAGAGAGCATTCGCCTGTCCTGGTAAGACTCTGGGCAGGCCCCATGGGAGTTCCGAAGCTGACCCCGGTCAATGACCGGCATGGCAGAGGCCACCCAGTGTTTCTCGCGGGGTGGGGAAAGCCTGAGGCCCGAGCATCTGCTGACAGTACTACTGCTCCATCAGCAGATCCTCCTCCTGATCCCGAGCCCTGGCCATGACCTCGGAAGCCCGCCCAGCCTCCCGCTCTGCATGCCCAGGAGAGCAGCTGGGGAGCAGCAGGAGAGCCCGGTGCCAAGGCCTGGCAGGGTTTTAGACCCCAGGCCCCGGCCTGAGAAACTCCAGGTTGGAAGGAGACACAAGTGTGAAAATAATGTGACTCCTCAGCCTCAGCATCCTGTCTGTGACATGGTCAGAGCCCAGACCGCAGCCGGGGCCAGACTAGCCGCTCAGGGCCAGCCGAGGTGGGATCCCCACTCTCGACTTGCACCACAGCGAGTGTAAACTCAGAAGGAAGAGAGACATTGCCTGAAGCTGACATCCCTGGGCCTCCTCTGGTCAGCTGGGCGCTGCCTGCCTGGCTGCGCCGCCCTCTTAGTGGGCGCCCTCTGGTGGCCATGCACGGACCAGCACCGTGGGAGCCGGTCAGGTGGTGGCTCTGAGAACTCACTTCCCACCAGGAGCTGAGCGGCTTCTATTCCCCTTTGGTGGACTCCACCTGCCAGCATGGAGGACCCAGGGGGCCAGCGGGTACTTAGCAAGGTCTCACACTTGGCATCCCCCAGCTCCAAACAGGCCCTGCCGGCCCGCAGGAGGCCTGTGGGAGGCAGAGCGTGGGTTTGTACCCAACCTCAGGGATCTCGAGCTCTGTGAGTGCTCTCATGGCCTTGGAACTCCCAAGCTCTGTGAGGGGGACCCATCATGGGGAACTGGGGGACCCTGCTCTTCAGGCTCCACCCAAGGCACGGGCCGGCCGAGGCTACCCTGTGTCTCAAAGGCCGCCCACAGCTCACCCGGCAAGGCGGGTTCCTGCCGCCTCTGCTCCGCCTTCAGGTCAGATGCTGACATCAACCTAGGGTTTGACCATGATCCCTCAGGGAAAGCCACCCTTCTGTGGACGAGAGAGAGCGTGCCAGGAATATTTGCCCATCCATGACCTGTACACATGCACTCTTCTGCCCAGGACACCAAACCTCAGAACCAACAACCCAGGAAACAGCTGTTCATCTGCTTTGAGATGCCTGGGTTACAACACACCCGAGAAACAGTTTCACTGCCTAGAATAATTGTGCTCTAGGCCCTGACAGATTCTGCCCCCCCTCCAGTCTCTAGCCCCAACTCCCATTGGGCCAAGGCTTTATCTCTAGAATGTTCTGTGATAACCTTAGCCCTCCACCCCCATGTGTGGGGCTTTGGAATATGAAGGTCATAAGCCTCTCTGTGGCTGTGAAGTGAAAGTGACTTCCACAGGGGGAAAAGATTGAACGAGTAAACAAGTTTTAAAACATCATTTAACTTGATTTAAGGTCAGATCCACAGTGCTAACAGCTGGGGGTGACAGAAGGGACGGCTGCCACTGTATTTTCCCCCAGGCTGGGATGGATGTCAGGGCCTTTGCAAGCGCCCTGCTACTGAGCCCCACCCGGGTCTAGTTCTGGGTGGTCTTAACCCTGCTGTGAGTCCTGGCCAGAAGGGGGCCCATGACCTGGCAGAGGCCCCCAGAGGCCCGGCCTGCACCAGGACTGGGCTCAAGGCAGCTCTGAGCACCAAGCTGGTCCTGAGGCCATGGAAAGCCTCTTCCAAGGTGCAGTGGAGGAGTAGTGACTGCCTCTGATACAAAGAATATTCCTTAGCTGATCCGATTCTACCATGCAACTGTTGCAGGGTGATTGCTGGGTGAGCACAGCCCTGCCAGGACAGAGCACCCCGAGCTCAGCCCCCTTCCTCCTGCCGCAGCAGCTACTCGCTGGGTCCTGAATGCACAACCTCCTTAGTGTGGGCTGGCAGGGCAGGACCTCACTTCCAGCTGGGCAGAGGAGCAGAGAAGTAAGCAGAAAATTCTAGCACAGGAGTGTGTTGGGATCCAACCTTTGGACTTGACGGGGGACTTGACGCCCTCCCCCCAAGCCCTAGGGGAATGCAGAAGCAGGCTAAGGTTCTCTGGGTCCGGAACCAGAAGAACCGGCTTTGCACCCAGCCCCCAACTCTCGCCAGCCCAGGCACCTCCCAGTCTCGCCCTGGCGCGGCGCTTTCGAGTGACGTTAGCTCAAGAGGGGACCATGTGACAGCTCTCAGCCTATCGGCGTCCTGGCCGATCGCCTTCTCTCGCTATCACTTCCCTTTACCCCCGCCTTAATAAATCAGATAGCTCTTGAAGCTTCTCTGAGACTTGCGTATGCCTGGCTTTCTTTACCGGTAAGGAGGTGGGTAAGCGTTCTCGTTAGGCCACGCGCACATGAGGTCGGTACTGACTCCTCCGCCCCATCCTGGCTATCTGCCGGCCGGGTGACCAGGAGAGAGGGTGAGAAAAGGGGGTGGCGAGAAACCTAGCTGAGCCTTGATCCCCACACCGGGAGAGGCGACCCGAACCCGACATTTTGGCGCCCACGTGGGTTCCCAACCCACACGAGGAAGTCTGGCTCCCGACCAACCCTCACGGAATTAGGTTGGAAACCCTGGGACGCGCGGTCCTCCCATCCAGGTTAGAAAGAGGATGGGACAAGTTCAAAGTAGGTGAAGTAATTCACCCCTTAAAATCCTGAAGTTCACCCTCCAAAACGCGGGGATGAATATCTCAGAACCATGTGCCATATGCAGATTTCGGCAGCCCTGAGCAGCCGCTTTTCCCACCGGCCACAGCAAAAAAAAAAAAAAAAAAAAAAAAGGCCTGGCCACTTTTAAATTCAGAGGCCTTGAAACTACAGATTTCCATGAGTTCAGGAGGAGGGTTCTTGAGAGAGGCGGGCCAAACGTGCCCTGGGCAAAACATCTGCTTTACGGCCTGACTTTCAGATTCCCCACCAACCAAGGCAATAAACAGCCTGAAGCCCCTTGCTGGGCAGTCCCCATTGCCCCCGAGATAAGGCCAGAGACAGTAATCATGATATTTGGAAAGAAGTTCCGATTCTTAATTGATACAGGAGCAGATCGGACCATATGCATTTAAATGGACAACATTATTGGATCAGCAGATGCTCAAGTGCTAGACTTGGCCTATAGCAAGGCCCAAACACTCCTTCAAAGAGGAGGGCTGCGTATAGCCAGTGACAAGGTTCAGAAAGTATACCCCTTTAAGATCTTGGGGGCAGAGCTTAAACTAGACTCTGTATGCCCACTCAAGCCCCAGTTATCCTTCCAGGCAACTTATACTCTGGTGGAGATGCAAAGACTGTTAGGTGAAATTAATTGGCTAAGACCCTGGCTTCAACTGCCTACAGAGGAGTTACTACCGCTCCATGACTCTTTGAAGGGCAAAGCGCCCACTGATGTTATTACAATAACTCCATTACTCCAAACAGCCTTCCAGAAAATCCAATTGGCCTTAAATAAGGCACAGCTGGCACGCTACAAGCCTGAGTGCCCACTTTGCCTTTGGATCCTCCCCGGGTCCGAACTTTCCTCAGCTGCAATTACGCAATCAGGCGAGCCCCTTCAATGGGTGCATGCATCAGTGGGAGGAGCTCCCAGAGTTTATTCCCAGCTAGACCAGCTAGCTGACTTGGTAATTAAGGGCAGGGATACTTCCCTGAGACATTATGGGAGAGATCCCGACGTGCTAACTATTCCCTACTGGTTGTCAGATTTTGAATGGGTCAGAAGAAATAATGCACGTGTGTCTAGTGCCCTGGAGGACTTTATGGGTAAGATAGATTGCCACTATGGCACTTCAAGGTGGGTGACCTCATTTTCCAGGCTACAATGGACACCCCCTGTGCTTTTCTCTACCAAGCCTCTTGTCAAGGCTGCCAATGTGTTTACAGATGGGGGACGAGCCGGCTCTGCCGTAGTGGTGCGCTCCACCTCGCCCCATGCCGGTGGGAAAGAAAACACCCATTACTTTGAAGCTGTCACTGGCTCTGCACAATTTAAAGAGTTGTACGCAGTCGCCTTGGCACTGACCCATGTTAAACAGCCAATGAACTTGTTCTCTGATAGTCTGTATGTGGTTAATTTGCTACCCAACCTGGTATGTTCATATATCAAATTAGATGAAAACCCAATCACTCCTCTGATGATCCAAGTCAGGTCTCTGTTAAAAGAGCGGAGTGAGCCTATATTTTTACAGCACCTTCGTGGACACCAAGGACTGCCTGGGTGTCGCGTCCACCTCGGCCAGCAAGGAAGACACAACACCGGATTCTTCTCTCAGCAGTTTATTCAGGACCTTGTAAAATCTTCTCTCTCTGGGAGCTTCCCGTTTTGCCCTATATACCCTCTGGTTAGCCAACCCCAGTGTGTCACGGGGTGATCACCAATAGGTCCAGGTACGCGGAAGAGAGCCAGACAGCAAGCTATGCCCATTTAAGGAGTTGTTTATGACAGAGAGCACTCGCCGGCGGGAGGGCGGAAGGCGAAGGCCAGCGCCATTTTAGGGCGTAGCCGTTCGCAGCTCTCTACACCTGGGGACCTGGCACAAGGTAATCGTATGGCTGACCAGCTGGCCACTAATGGAACCATCATAGCTCTGGCCATTGTACAACCTCAAAACCTCCAAATGGCCAAAGGACTTCATGAGCGTACTCACTTAAATTGGAGAGGGTTACATCAGAGATTTCCTTCAATTCCTATAAAAGACTTAAAAAAGATTATAAGGACTTGCAAATCGTGTATGCCTTTTGTGCAAGTCCCTCCCCTGCAATCTCCGGGGTGAATCCAAGAGGTCTCAAACCTAACTCAATTTGGCAGACTGATGTGACCCATTACGCCCCCTTTGAAAGGCTAAAGTATATGTTTATGTCTATTGACACATGCTCTGGCGCGTGTTGAGCCTCTCTCCATACTGGGGAAAGAGCACGGCATGCTGAAAGCCACTTCTTACAATGTTTTGCTATCCTAAGGGCTGCCTTTACAGGTTAAAACAGATAATGGACCTTGTTTCACCAGTAAGCCTCTACAGGCATTTTTCCAAATGTGGAATATTAAACACACCACTGGAATACCTTATAACCCAAAGGGTCAAGCCGTAATTGAGAGGCATAATAAGACCCTGAAGGATCAATTATTAAAACAAAAAGGGGGGAGAAGCCCCCAGGACCAGCTGAGGACAGCGATGTTTACATTGAATATTTTAAATTTCTCTAAGGACCAACCTCTGTCGGCTTTCCAGAGACACTGGTCAAGCCAAACACCCTACTTAAAAGTGGAGGTCCGGTGGAAGGATCCCCTGACAGGGGCGTGGCATGGGCCAGATTCACTTATCAGTGCCGGAAGGGGCTTCGCCTGTGTTTTCCCCACTGGGGAACCGAATCCAATCTGGATACCGGCTAGAGTTGTAAAATATTGTCCATCAGAATGACCACCCAAGGGCACCTGCCCTTGAGGGATGTCTCCCCTTGTTTCCTCTCAGGAAAGCAAAGACCAAGGTGGAATTTTCTAAGGAGAAATGGGAAAGCCTGCCTGCACCAACGATGGACCCAGTGTCGGCCCTGTTTCTTCCCTGGACCCTGCCTGATGCCCTTTGGAGTAACGTTTGCTGTGGCAGCGTGGCCCACAGCCTTGCACAAGGACCAAAGGGAAATGTTGCACGGTTGTCCCTCCCTTCGCTCCCCCCTTTGCTGCTTATCTCGGGGGTCCCCATTGGAGGGAAATAGGAGCTAAAGGACTTGGACACTTTAATGTTTTATGATAAATGTTTATAATAAGCAAGGGATTGGTACCTTGCTACAATGTTTACTATGAAGTGTTTACTAACCTCAGTTGTTAAGTTACCAGCACCCTGGCTGCCACATTGCCAGTACCTGAACCTGCCCCTCTACCTCACCATCGAGGCTAGGAAGAGCCATCTGCGCTACCTTGAGCGACACCAGACTGGACCAGAATTCCTCTGTTTTCCATGGACTGACCCAGATAAGAAACTCTCCATTGCCTTGTACCTATGTTGTAATTGCTCATGTGTTACAGTTGCTCATGTTTGCATTTGCCTTGTATTACGATTGCTTATGCTCATGTCTGCTTCATGCTCCCATTAACATTATGTCTACATTGGGTCTCTTGTTGTAAGCGATGGGCCAGAGATGTCTAGGTACCAAGCGGCCTTTGGCCTTTTAGCCATATAGGAACCCCATGAGGCTCATCACTCGACCCCTAGGACCTGCTGCTCACTGAGGTCCACTGGCATGAGAGAAAATTATCAGGGCTTTCTTTCAAGTGCCAATCCCACTCTCCCCAAGTCCTCTCATCGGGCTCGCAAGCCCAGCAGGAAGGTCAGCCTGAAGAGCTAGGGCGTTAGCCCAAGACGGTACGACTCCCCATGGGGGGGGCAACCTAAGACATGGCGCGCTCTCAAGTAGGGCGCCTCCTGCTGATCAAAGAAAAAAAATAAAAAATAAATGTAAAAGGGGCAGATGTTGGGATCCAACCTTTGGACTTGACGGGGGACTTGACGCCCTTCCCCCAGCCCTAGGGGAATGCAGAAGCAGGCTAAGGTTCTCTGGGTCCGGAACCAGAAGAACCGGCTTTGCACCCAGCCCCCAACTCTCGCCAGCCCAGGCGTCTCCCTGTCTCTCCCTGGCGCGGCGCTTTCGAGTGACGTTAGCTCAAGAGGGGACCATGTGACAGCTCTCAGCCTATCGGCGTCCTGTCTGATCGCCTTCTCTCGCTATCATTTCCCTTTATCCCCGCCTTAATAAATCAGATAGCTCTTGAAGCTTCTCTGAGACTTGCGTATGCCTGGCTTTCTTTACCGGTAAGGAGGTGGGTAAGCGTTCTCGTTAGGCCGCGCGCACGTGAGGTCGGTACTGACCCCTCCGCCCCATCCTGGCTATCTGCCGGCCGGGTGACCAGGAGAGAGGGTGAGAAAAGGGGGTGGCGAGAAACCTAGCTGAGCCTTGATCCCCACACCGGGAGAGGCGACCCGAGCCCGACAGGAGTGAACACTGCATAGCCTTCATCTTGCACTTACCCCCGCCCCCCAAGCCTTCGTGGAGGAAAGAACAAGTTTGTGAAGAGCTGAGGGGAGGGCGGATTAGTAGGGAAGGGGAGCTAGTGAGGAACATTCCAGAGAAACAGATGACAGTGAGGGGGTGCTGGGAGCCTGAGGGTGACAAAGACAAGGTCTTTGATCTGATACACCTGAGGCCACTTTCCCACCCTCGAGGATGCATGGGTGACCCACAGCACTCCCTGCCCCCCCACCTCGGTGTGGAGGCTGCAGCTGGGCCCTGCAGACCCTGGACTGCTGGGGTCACCTTCTGGGTGGGAACCACACCTCCCCTCTGACCCCCACCCACCCCGTGCCCACTCCTCCCAGAGCAGTGGCCCAGCCAGGCTCTCCTGGGGCAGGCAGCTGCCCAGTCTCACAAGTGGGGTCAGCAGCCGCCGGCCTCTTCTCCCCCACAGGGGCCCTGTGTTCTTGGGGTGTGGGGAGAGGCAGGCAATGAGGGAAGGGGAAGAGAGGGAGAAAGAGTGAGCGTGGGGAGAGAGGTGGGAGAAGGCAGGGACTTTTGGGGGGAGGGTCATGGTGCTTGAACTCAGAGCTTGAGTGCTTTCCCTGAGTTTTTTTTTGCTCAAGGCCAGTGTTCTGCCACTTGAGCTATAGCTTCGCTTCCAGCTTTTTTGGTCTTTAATTGGAGGTAAGAGTCCTGGGGACTTTACTGCCTGGGCTGACTTGGAACCTCAATCCTCAGACCTCAGCCTCCTGAGTAGCTAGGATTACAGGTGTGAGCCACCAGTGCCTGGCTTTTTTTTTGGGGGGGGGTTGGGTGGTAATGGTACTGGGGTTTGAGCTCGGGGTCTTGTGCTTGCTAGGTACTCCATTGCATAAGCCACATCTTCAGTCCCGTTTATTCTTTATTTTTATTTTGTTGGGCTTTGAAACATCTCTGCCCATGTTAGCCCTGACCTGTGATCAATCCTTCTGCTCTCAGTCTCTCCTTTGACAGTGCTCTGTGGAAGCTGTCAGAATCTAAACAGAGTCATTGTGTCAACCTTAACTAAAAGATAACTCAAGCACAAAGCAGGAGGCCTAGAAGGAGAGGTCTCAGGAAGGATTGCTGGCGAGATGTCAGAGAAACGCTCGTGCAGGGTGACCTACCTGCTCAGCAGCTTCCCATCTGGGACCAGTGATGCTAGTTTATTGGCTCCTGGGGCCAAGGATCATTGTGAGAAACATCTACACGAAATGCCCCATTTCATGTTTAAAATTCCCTTCTCTGAGGGAATGCGGGGTTGAGGGGAAGACGCAGGGTCTGTGTGGGGGTGAGTACTAGAAAAGGGTTGGGCTAGAGAAAAAAGGAAGTTGAATATTGTCAAATAGATGTTTGCAACTATGAAAATTGAACAGTAAGACCTGTTGAGATTTTGGGGAGCGAGGAAGGGAGGCAGGGAAACTGACGCTGACTGGAATACATTGTAAATGTGTGGAAATGTAGCAATGAAATCCACCCCTCCCATAATAGCCATAAACTTTAAAAAAAAAAAAAAAAAAAAAGGAAAAGAACCTGGCTGGGCTGCAGAGTTCCAGGAGAGCAAGTTAAAGGCCTTGAGTGCAAACTCCAGTACTCAAAAAACAAAGCAAAAAAATTCCCCTGGCCTCCATTACTTGAATTGACTGGAGCCACAGTGCCACTTCCAGCTTTTTCTGTCGAGGTGGTGCTGAGGAATCAAACCCAGGGCTTCATGTATACTAGGCAAGCACTCTTTGCACGTGGCATTGTAGGAAATAAGATACTTCCATGTTTGTTGTCAAAACCAGTGTTCAGTCACTGCCGGTGGGGAGGAGGGGGCGTCTTCCCCAGCAGGATTCATTCGGCGGCCAAATCCCTGTGTAGCCTGTGAGGGTGCAGTTGCATCCACTACTGACCACAGAAAGCTTTTACAATCATGTAGAAATCATGGCTCTAGGATGACAAAGCCGGCCAGTCCTGGGCTGGAGAACGGCCCTGGAAGGGCGGGGAGCCTCCTCACCGCCCCGCCACCCTCCCTTTGCCCTGGGAAAGCAGCATAAAATGTAACAGAAAACCATTTCGAGCTCGTAGAAATCCAAGGTAGCCTCCACTGCTGAACGGTCCCGGGCTTGCTGGGAGGTGACCTCCATCCCCAGGGTTCCTCCTCCCCTTCCCCTTCCCCTCCCCCAGGCGGGCTGGGGTGGTGGGGGCGGGCACAGGGAGGCGCCCTCCCACCGGGCCCCAGCTCCAGGCCTCTGACCCGCCCCTGCTCTCTCTCCGGTGGAGCTTCCTTGGAACTGCCCGTGTTGAGGGTGTGCCACGCCACGTTTTTGGGGGCTGGGCTGGGTGTGGACAGCCCTGCTCCAGGAGAAGGACCTTGTGGTGAGTTGATGGGAAGGGGACACAGGGTGGACAGATGCCAGGAGCCCCTGTGGAGCCAAGCCTCAGCTCTGCCAGCATTCCTGCCAGCCCAGGCCGCAGGGAGGCTGGGGGGCGGGGGGGTGGTGGCAAAGGTTCCTGCTTGGCGAGTGGGGCCTCTGGGCATGGTCAGCAAGTGTGCCACTCTCCTGCCACTGCTGTGGGGCCTCGGGGCCCGAGTGGGTATGTTCAAGGTGTTGCACTCACCAGAGTTTGCCGCAGCCCCACGAATGACGGGGCAGGTGACAGTTCTGCTGAGGAGCAGGGCCTACCGCCTTCGACCAGGGCACCAGAGGCTTGCCTCCACGAAGCCAGGGCTAGCGCCCAAACTGGAACAACTGTGGGCTTTTTATTGTGGGGGGGGGCAGTGATGGGCCTTGAACTCTGGTCCTGGGCACTGTTCCTAAGCTTCTTTTTGCTCAAGGCTAGCGCTCTACCACTTGAACCACAGAGCCACTTCTGTTTTTTTGTGACAAATAGGAGATAAGAGTCTCATGGACTTTCCTGCCCAGGCTGGCTTAATACCAGGACTCTCAGATCTCAGCCTCCTGGCTGAGCTAGCTAGGATGATAAGCCTGAGCCACCAGTGCCCTGCTAACTATGGGCCTTTGCCAGGGTAGATGTTAGGAAACCTGACCGGAGGCACCTGGAGGCAAGCCTGGTAGAGACCTCCGTCGACATTTCAGTCGTGGGCCGTGAGGGCGGGCCTGGCCCTTGTGGGTAAGGGACTGCTTGCCTGCAGGAACCACCAGCCACCAGCATGGCTGAGCGCATGCACACCGTGGAGGTCTTTGAGGGCGTCCGCTTGCCAGGCTTCATATGTACACCGGAGTCCCTGCAGACAGCCTGTTCCTTCCAGTTCCAGGACTCAGATGTCCTCCTGGTGACGTTCCCCAAGTCAGGTGAGATGTCAAGGCCTATGCAAGACAGCCACATTGCTGCCTCCTCGGCCTACTCCCTCCCTCCCCCCTCCCTTTCCCAGAAGTCCCATCTCTGGTCACCTATGAATTTGGGACAAGCCCAGGAGCACATTCCTGCCCAGGCTGCTCTCTCCCATACCCACAGGTGTCCTGGGCCTGGCAGCGGTCACCCCACCCCCTCCCTCCCTAGCCTGGCTCCCATGTGCTCCCCATCATCTCTCTGGACTGTGTCAGTCTTCCGGGAGGTTGCAGGAGGGTGCTGGCATTGCAGGGACTCCAATAGAGTCAACTCCACTGTAGCCTGGGGTGCAGCCTTGCTCTCCCTGAGCAACACCAGGTCCATGCTGCTTACGCTCCTTCCCTCCAGAGGAAGGCCAGAGCCCCTCAGCCCACAGGACTGCCTCTCCTCCCTGCAGCTTGGACCCTGTGTGGTCCACCAGTCCATCCTGAATCCAGAAGGGACAGGAGCCCAGCCCCTACAGGACAGCACCCCACTACCACCAGGGAGAGGCCTTGAGCAAGCCTTACTTGTGTCTCGGGAAGCAGGGCTCAAGGGCAGCAGTGGCTCAAAGGGGGCTGTCTCCGGTGACACTCCAGCCTGGTGCCTCCCCTACCCAGAGCACTGGGGCTTGGAGCCCCAGAGGAGGGCAGCAGAGGAGCTGGAAAGCCACTGCTCCACTCCTGCCAGACAGACCAGGGCCTGCTGCGTCCATGTGCCCGCCATTCCCCATCCCACTGCCTAGACCTCTTCAGGCAGGAAGGGCCCCCCTGCTCCCTCCACCTGACTGGCTCTCCCCCCCACCCACCCCCCGTGCCTTGAACGGGGCCGTGGGCCACGCTACCTACCAGGAGGGAGAGGTGGGCTAGGAGCTGGGATCCCCGGCTCACCCTCCTGAGGGTCTGGGAAGCACCCCCTCCTTGGAGGGGAGAGGCCTTGGAGCCATGAGATCATGACACCATGTGTTTACAAGGGGGCCTCCCTCAGGAGGCTGGGTGAGCAGAGCTAGCCCGAGCAGCCCCTCGGTCAGGGTTTACTCAGAATGTGAGGAGGGGCTCCCTGGGGTAGGCCTGGTCACACACAGAAGTCCTGGGGGTTGAGGGCTGGCTGCCCCCGTGGGGAATGGGACAGGATGGGACAGGACAAGAAGGAAATGGACAGATGGGAAACAGTGGGTCCGCGGATGGGTTTGATCTGATTTGACAGGAAGTGGGGTTTTCCTCCCCTGGCCCTCCAGGAAACTGAACAAGCGGAGGAAGTGGTCTGGTGCCCAACCTCCCATCCCCCACTAACACGGTGCCCATGACCTGTGACACATCCAAAGCCACCCCCAAGATCGGTGGCTGCTGGGGGTAGGGGTGGACGTCTGATGCAGCTCGGGGGGGGGGGGTCCTTGTGGTTCTGGCCAGAGGCCCTTCCTACCTGAAGAAGACAAGCATAGGCTCGGGGGTGGTTCCATACAGAGCTTGCCTGGCATGGGTATGGCCGGTCCCATCCCTAGCACTGCAGAGGAAAAAAGAGAGATGCTTTATGAAAGATCCTCCTCACCACCAGAGCGGGAATGTTCCAGAGCGGCTCTGCCCTCAGAAAGCATGTGCCTGGAGCCCTGGCATGCACAGGAGGCTGCCCGGAGTTGTGACAGCCTCTGCCCAGGTGCCCCCACCCCCACCCGCTCACCACCTCCCTGCACTCCCTTCGCCTCTGCCTCTTCCAGCAGTGCCGCTGAGGTCATGCACACCCAGACCTCCATGTGGGGGCACACCGGCCTCAGACCACTGGGCAAGGAGCTGAGGCCCGGAGGGGGATGTGTGCAGGAAGGCAGCACGTGAGGGTCAGGCCTCCCAGGCCATCTGCTCTCTGCCCCCTCCAGGGACCGCCTCTGCCGTGAGCCACTCTGGGCTCTTGTCGCTGCATCTGACTCTGTCTTTGCAATCCCAGGTCAACCCCACCTCTCCCTGATCCCTGCTTGTGCTTGGCTGAGTAATGGCTGCAGGGTGCACGTGGTCTGATCCTCAGGGCTTGTGAGCTGACAGGGCAGCAGGGAGATCAGCCTGGATTATCAGGCAGCCCCGTGACTTTGGGAGGAGGAGGCAGGAGGCTCAGAGGCCAGAGGGGGAGGGATCGAGGTGATCCACAAAGGAATCTGACCCCAGAAGCTGCAGGTGCAATGACTCGGCTCCTCTGGGAGACCAGCTCTGTCAGTGCTCCCATTCCAGAGCTGCAGTGTAAGGAGCTCACTGGCCAAGCCACTAGGCCTAAGGTCATTTGTTACAGTAGCCACACCTGAGGGTCCAGGAAGTTACCAGGGCTCCCCCAGCCTCTCCAGGCTCCGGAAAAGACACAGGGGCCAGTCCTGGCCTTCTAATGCCATATATTCACACCGACCAGCTTCTGACCAGTGAGCATGCCAGCTTTCTGTCTCTCGGGAAGATACCTGAACAATCAGCTTTTAAGGAGGAAAGGGTTGATTTCGTAAGTTCAAGTCCATAATCCATCAGTTCCTTCACTTTGGGCTGTGGTAGCACATATGACTGGGAGAGCTTGGCAAAGCAAAATGGCTCCCCTCAGGGCATTGTGAGGTTTCTAGGATACACTTTAACTGGAAGGGGCTGGGGCATAGCTTAGGGGTCAAGCACTCATCTAACATGTACAAAGCCCCGAGTTCCCTCTCCAGCACCACAAGAACAAAATAAGAGAAAGAGACCTTGTTGAAATGCCTTTGTACAACTATTAAAAGACAATAAGCAAATATAAATAAAAAGAGGAGAGGAAGACACCCGGTCTCCTCTGGTCCCTTGGCGGACATTTCCTCACTGACCCCAAGTCCTCAGTCTAGGCCCTGCCTTTTTCCTCGCCCCGTCCATACTTGACATTGAACCCAGGGCCTCGGGTGCTCTCCTGCATGGGTTGTGCCCCCCGCTTAGACCCACCCCCAAAGCCCCGCCACCTTTCAGCACTGCCACTCTAAGGACCCATCTCTAACATCTGCACTGCTCCAAGTCTGAGTAGGGTGAGGAATATTTTGACTTGTACTTAGAACAAGTTATAAAGGAGTTTGACCCATTTTTCTTCTTGCCTGGTTGCAGTGGTCACACTTAGAGTTCCTGGCTGGTCTGGACTTCATTCTCTGTGCAGTGTGAGGTCAAGTCACCTGTTGCCAAATGGCTACCCTGTTGCCCAGGAAGCGAGGAGCCACGCCGTCACCACGCGCACCCTGTCTGTGGCGACCTCCTGCGCATGGCCACGCGCTGCCCTATGCCAGCTCCATGCCGTGGTCTCTGGCCCAGGAGGCCTGGCTGCTCCGTGCTTTTGTGTAACTTCAGTATCAAGTTGTCTAATTCCAGAAAGAGACTTGGTATTTTTATTGGGATTGCATTTGATTTACAAATTAATGTGGGAGAACCAATTTGCTTATTCTTTTTTCAAATCATCCTGTCTGAGGACAAAGGATTCTCTCCATCTGCCCAGCCCGCCCATGTCCTTGCCGAGGCGTGGGCTCTGTTCCCGTGTGGGTTTCACATGCTCCTCCCACGGGTCTCTTCTCTGTCAGCCTTGAGAGCGGGGTTTTCTTACTGTTATACCTGTCACTGTGCATGTAGGAACTATGGCTTTTCTTTCTAAACATACTGTCTCCTCCCTCCCTCCCCGCTCCCTCCCTCCTCCTCTTCTTCCTCCTTCTCCTTTTCTTTCTTCTGTGCTAGAGATGAACCTAAGGCCTCACAATGGTAGGCAAGTGCCCTACCACCAAACGACATCCCCATCCCCAAACACTTTAAAATAGATAATATTCTGGGATTATAAACAGACATTGGTACTGAGAATGGGAGCTGCTGCTACAGCAAATGTCTAGAAGTGTGGACACAGCCTTAGAGCGAGAAGGGGGGCAGTAAGGAGTCCTGAGGGGAATGTAAGCAACAGCCTGAGTTGGTGTGAGCAGGTGGTCCTGGCAAAGAAAAGAGGAGGAACCAGGACATGACTGTAGAGCACTTGCCTAGCATGTGCAAGGCCCTGGGTTCCAAAGCCTTCTGTGCAAAAACAGAAAACATAAGAAGAGGACCATTGTAAAGAAAGCCCCAATCTCCTTAGAAAATGCCAGGTGTGCACAGACAGATGTTGGCAGGGCACAGATGGTAAAGAAGGCTATTCTGTTTGGGGTTTTATGTTGTGAGTTGGGTTTTTTTTTTTTTTTTTTTGTCACTTGTGGGCAACTCTGGGCCTGGGTACTGCCCCAGAGCTCTTTCATTCAAGGCAAGCACTCTACCACTTTGAGGCACAGCCCTACTTCTGGTTTTCTTGTGGTTAATTGGAGATGAGCCTCACAGTCGGGCTGGGAATATGGTCTAGTGGCAAGAGTGCTTGCCTCGTATACATGAAGCCCTGGGTTCAATTCCCCAGCACCACATATACAGAAAATGGCCAGAAGTGGTGCTGTGGCTCAAGTGGCAGAGTGCTAGCCTTGAGCAAAGAGAAGCCAGGGACAGTGCTCAGGCCCTGAGTCCAAGCACCAGGACTGCCCCCCCCGCCCCCCCAAAAAAAGAGTCTCACAGTCTTTTCTGCCGGGCTGGCTTTGAACTGTGATCCTCCGATCTCAGCCTCCCGAGTAGCTAGGATGACAGGCGTGAGCTGCCAATGTCTGGCAAGAAGGCCATCCTGATATGGTCTCAGACAGGAAAGCGGAAAGTGTCTCTGGAGCTCCATGGGTCGCAGTGTGGCTGAGTGCGAGGCTGACCTGGGCTGTGCTGTTCATGGAAAGCAGGATTGTGAGTGCCCTTGGCAGGAGACACTCCCGAGTTCCCGGGGGCCCGCCTCTCACTGCCTGCCTCTCCACCAGCCCGCATGGCTCTTTCCCTGCAGGCACTACATGGGTGCAGCAGGTGCTGAGCCTGATCTTCTGCGAGGGCCACCTGTGGCCCGTCCTGCACCTCCCCAACTGGAGCCGCGTACCCTGGATGGAGCAAGTCTCCTTCAGCCACCTCCTCAGCCAGCTGGACCCCACCCGGCCTCGTCTGCTCACCACCCACCTTCGTGCCACAGCCCTGGCCCCAGCTCTGAGGAAGTCCAAGACCCGGGTAAGGGACAGCCCTCCCCTAGCACCCATAGTTAAAGCAAGGCTGGGGTAGGCTCTCTGGGGCAAATGGGTCGGAGGAGTTGGGTGTCACTTCAGCCTACTGTGCCCAGGGGAAGGGCCTAGCACACAGGTGGGCAGATATCCCAGCCAGCAGCAGCCCAAGCTGCTGAGTCCATGTGGCAGGAACCTTTTTCTTCTGTGTGCAGGTTCTGGGGCTTGAACTCAGGGCCTGGGTCCTGCCCCTGAGCTCTTTTGCTCAAAGCTAGCACTCTACCACTTGAGCCACAGCTCCACTTCCAGCTTTTTGGTTGTTCATGGGAGATGAGTTTCAAGGACTTAACTGCCCAGGCTGGGTTTGAACCTCAATCCTTAGGTCTCAGCCTTCTGAGTATCTGGGACTACAGGCATGAGCTACCAGTACCTGACTCCCTTTGCTTTTATGCCAAGTCAGGGTGCAGCACCGTGTAGGCCATGAGGCGAAGCAGAAATGAGTTTGTCAGGTGAATCAGGGGGTTAGCCATGGCCCAGGAGAGCCAAAGGCTGGACTCATCCCTGTGGCCTTGCTGATGGCTCAGTAGAAGAGAACCTTGGGAGGGGAGGGGTGGAAACCCAAGTGGCCTTTGCAGAGGCCTGTGCCTCCCACCAGCAGTGTTTAGATCACCTGGAGCCCGGTGGATTTGCACAGCCCACCCACCTGTGGATGGTGATAGCCCTCAGCGGCTCAGAACCTGAGGGAACGAGCGCACTAATTACAAGGTCACTTCCTGCAAGAACTGGGCAGCTTAGAGCAAAGGCTGCCTTCTTGCCTCTGGTGGAATGTGCCCAGTGCAGCCCAGGGCCTGGCCTGCCTGTTCCCCAGCCTTACGGGGGTTTGCAGGCTGCTGCCGTGGGAACCAGGTTTCCCAAGCCTGGCACTCACCTCGCCGCTAGTGTTCCTGGCACTGTCACTCACCCATGAGCCTTCCCACAGAGCGGCTGAGGCTCAAGGCAAGAAAGCCCCGCACTCCCCAGCATCAGGAGTCAGGCTGCTGTCCTGTCCGCCAGGTGGTGTACGTAGCTCGGAATCCCAAAGATGTGCTCGTTTCCTTCTACCACTTCCACCGAGTCGCCAACTTCCTGCCAGACCCCAGCTCCTTCGAGGACTTCCTAGATGAGTTTCTCAAGGGCACAGGTGAGGCTCAGGGACTGAGGGAGTGTCTGGGGCCCCAACCTCCTTGTCACCTGGCAGGTGTCACCTCTGAGGCTCCTTGATGCTCATGGGCCCTGCCACATGGGGCTGGAACCTGGCCAACACCTTCCCTAACTTCTCCTCTCCAGGCTTCTTTGGATCCTGGTTTGACCATGTAAAAGGCTGGCTGGGTCTCCAGCAGGACCTGAATATGCTTCTCATCACCTACGAGGAGCTGCACCAGGTGAGCACCTCTTCCAGCAAGCCTGAAGAACCGTCTGTTGCTCCCTCCAAGCAAAACCTGGGATTCCCAGCTCTCCTAGATATCCTGGGAAGTTCCAGTCCCAGGTCAGGGCTGCCCACGAGGTTTTTGGAACCATGGCTTCTTCTGATTCAGACACAATCTCTTGTCTGCAACTTTCCAAAACTAATCCATTGTAAGATTTTTCCACAGTTTTGAAAATGGCTTTTGTGTACATTTTACCTTTTGTTTTTAATGTGTGCACTTTAAAGTGTGTGTGTGTGTGTGTGTGTGTGTATTGGTGCCAGTCTTGGGGCTTAAATTCAGGGCCTAGGCACTGTCCTTAAGCTTTTGTGCTCAAGGCTAGTGCTCTACCACTTTGAGACACAGCTGTATTTTGGGCTGTTTTGGTAGTTAATTTGAGATAACAGTCTCACTGGCTTTCCTGACAGGCTGGCTTTGAACTGTGATCCTCAGATCTCAGCCTCCTGAGTAGCTGGGATTAGAGGCATGAGCCACTAGTGTTGGGGTCCAGCCTTTGGACTTGACGGGGGATGGGCATTGGGAGTGCTCCCCAGATGCCACCTTTTCCCCAGCCCTGGGGGATGCGGAAGCAGGCCACAATTCTCTGGGTCCGGAACCAGAAGAACCGGCTTTGCGAACAGCCCCCAAACTTTCTCGCCAGCCCATGCGCCCCCAGTCTCCCCCCCGGCCTGGCGCTTTCCGAGTGACGTTAGCTCATGAGGGGGTCATAGGGTAAGCTCCCAGCCTATCAGCGTCCTGGCCGATCGCCTTCTCTCGTCCCCTCCTACCATATTAGTCCTTGCCCCTGCCTTAATAAATCAGATTGCTCTTGAAGCATCTCCGAGAGCCGCGTACACCTGGCTTTCTTCACGGGTAAGGAGGGAGGTAAGCGATCTTGTTCGACCACGTGCACGTGAGGTCTGTGCTGACTCCCCCACTCCACCCTGGCCTTACCTGCGGGTCGGGTGACCAGGGGAGAGAGTGAGAAAGGGAGCTGTTAGAAGCATAGCTGAGCCTTGATCTCCGAGCCAGGGGAGGCGACCCAAGCCCGACAACTAGTGCCTGGCTCAATATGTTCATATTCTAAACTTTAAAATACTAATTCATCTAAAGTTATACATTCAATTCTACAAATTTTATTATTGTTTATTCACCAAAGAAGTCTTTGTACCAATGGCTCATGCCTGTAGTTCTAGCTACTCAGGGCTGAGATCTGAGGTTAGAGGTTCAAAGCCTGCTTGGGCAGAATAGCCCAAGAGATTCTATCTCCAATTAATCAGCAAGAAAACTGGATTAGAGGTACAGCTTAAGTGGTAGAATACCAACCATGATCAAAAAAGCTAAGCAAGAGCACAAAGCCCTGAGTTTAAGCTACAAAACCAGAGTATGGACATATGCACGTACACACACACACACACACACACACACACACACACACACTTTGATTCACGTTTGGTTCCATTTACAAACTTAAATAAGCTCCTATAAACATTTTTATTGCCTCAATAAATTCAATCTATTTGGTCCTCCTGTCACTTTCCACACTTGTCTAAAGGACAGACAGGCCTTCCAATTACTCAGCCCACTCTGACACAGCCACCAAATTGTACACACATTGCTCAAGAACCTTGAGTTCTCTGAGCTGTTCTAGTATCGTGTGTACACAGCAAGACTTCAACTCAGAAGAACAAGTTGAAATCCACAGTGGTACTTGCATTTTCTACTGCTTGAGCCATGCCTCCAGACTTCATTTTCAGTTCTTTTAGGATTAAGGATGGTGCTGACCCCGGGTTGAACAGGACCCAGGTCCTAATGTGTGAGACACTGTAGTCTCCTACCTTGCAGGGTTTGTTTTTCAGGTCCCCTGGAACCCAACTTCACCAGGGAAGCCATGTTTTGTCATGGGTGTGTCCCCTGCTCCTAAGAGGTGCCTGGTATACAGGGATCCTCAGAAGATATGTGTGATTGAAGGAAAACCAGAGGGGCTGAGCCAGGTGGCTTTGCTTTCTGTCTAGAGATAGTGCCAGGGTCTGCCTGGGAAGTCAGGAGGAATCTAAGAATGGCATTGCCATCAAGAACAGGTCAACGCTCTGCTCTGAGAGTCAAGCAAAGTCATTCTTGTAGCTCTTTTTTTTTTTTTTGCCAGTCCTGGGCCTTGGACTCAGGGCCTGAGCACCGTCCCTGGCTTCTCTTTGCTCAAGGCTAGCACTCTGCTACTTGAGCATTTCTGGTCATTTTCTATATATGTGGTGCTGGGAAATCAAATCCAGGACTTCATGTATATGAGTCAAGCACTCTTGCCACTAGGCCAGATATATTCCCAGCCCCTCTTGCAGCTCTTGGGACTCCATGGGCTCCATTCTCAGCTATGCTGTGACCTCTGCCACCCCATCAGCTATCTGGGTCTTGTGCCTCCTTGGCTCCTGAGATAACGAGCCATCTTACTATTTACCCTTCCATTTATTTACCGACCTGTCCCACCATCTACTCTCATCCACCTATCTCTCTGTCTGTCCGCCATCCACCCATCATCCCATCCCTTTAATTACTTTTGTTTCCTCTACTTTTTGCAAAGTGGAGCTCACATTGCATGGGTCACATTTTGCATTCTTCATTTTTCACCTAGCACTTCAGTATATGCATTTTAAGAATGACACGCTATTCTCTGGAATGGCTGGAGTTTAAATAAATCCCCTTGATTATTGAATACTGATGTCGTTTCTGAGTTCTTGCTATAATAAATCGTGCTGAAGTGAGCATATTGCTCACAGTTGTAATGACTTAGTTTACTATTTTTCAGGGCCTAAACATCTATTGCAAATGTGTGTCCTCCCTGTATCTTTCCTTGTGGCTCCAGGACCTTCGTGGCACCATCCGGAAGCTCAGCAACTTCCTGCAGCACCCGCTGGGGCCGGCCGAGGAGGACCTCATCCTGGAGCACTGCAGTTTCTCCTTCATGAGCCAGAGCAGCGTGGTCAACTACAGCCTGGTGTCCACGCATATCATGGACCAGAGCCGGGGCAAGTTCCTGCGGAAAGGTACTAGTCCTCTCCACCTCAGCCCTCCCGGGCTCCATCCTGGTACCAGCTGGCCTTGGTTCTCTCCAGCTCGTGTTGACCACAGCTCAGCAAATGCCATGTGCTGTCGCCTCACCTCCCTCACCGCCTTCTCCCCAGACTGCCAAGTGTGAGCCTGCCCTAGCAAGGGCTTGACAGTTATGACCCCCAACAAGGCACATCAGAGGTCCGTGCCGGCACCTGTGGCACTCTCCTGGGCAGCTGCCCTGCTGAGGGGCCCCGTCTTCCTTGGACCAACGCTGCCTCAGACCTCTCATCTGCTCTCAGGGCCTCCAGGCCCAACTTTATGATTCTCTCTAGGAGGGAACCCCGAATGCATTTGCTGCTCCCAGAAAAATGGCTCACAGGGAGCAGCTGCCAGCATCCAGGCCCCCGTGTGAGTTCTGTCCAGAGTCTTCTCACTGTCCACACATGTCTCCCCGCCACACACGTCTTAGGAATCAGCAGCCTAACTGTGCTGTAGAGGAGGAGGGTAAGGAGAATAACAACAAAAAAGACAACATATGCTGGGTGCCAGTGGCTCACACCAGTAATCCTAACTACGCAGAGCAAAAGAGCTCAGGGACAGTGCCCAAGCCCTGAGCTCAAACACACACACACACACACACACACACACACACACACACACACACACACACACACACACAGTGTATGCACAAAGTACTCAACCATTGCTATAGCAACTACAGCCCATGGCTCCCAGCAGCCTTCCCCACTGGTGCGGCCACAGAGCCAGAGAATACAGGGTCTAAGATGTGGACTGGCTCTTGCCTAAGTTCAGAACAGAATGAAGCACAGCCTTGCCTCTGTCTCCATGGCGGCTGCGTTCTTGGGAACTCCCACTGAATTCTAGAGTGTCCTCAGTGAGGTGGGCCCCAGACGGGAGTGGGCTCCAGGTAGGAGTGGGCCTCAGGTGCTGGGGGCCCCAGGTGGATGCAGCTGTGTAGTTTTGACTCCCTGAGCACCTGCAAGATGTGTAGACACTGCCTGGGGGCCATCTTAGTTCAGTCTCTGGCTCCATTGGCATGACAACTGGAATCGTGCCCTAAGGATGCTGCTGTCCCCGATGAAACCCACGGGTGAACAGACCCCCTCGTGGGTGCCACTGCGGCCCTGGCCCTGTCTTCCACCATGCAGGAACTGAAAACTCCCAGCACAGGTGCCCTCAAGGCCTTCAGCGTGTCAGGCTTTTTGTTTGTTTTGAGGCGAGGTCTTGCCATGTGGTCCAGGCTGGCCTCAAGCCTCCGCTTCGCCTGGGCTGGAATGCAGGTGTTCCCAATCCAGCTAAACATGTCAATTCTCAGGACAGGTCTGGGCTCAGGAACCCGGCGTGGGTCCCTCGGTGTCCTCAGCTCTTCTGGAGTTGAAGGTGGTAGGACAGCGGCCAGTGTGATTACATCCCGTGGCTGCCACACCACATTCCAAGGACGGGGGGAAACAAACGCTCACCGAGTTGGAGGGGCAGCCAGGACCACCGTCCCCCTGGAGGCTTGGGGGTGGCCCTTCCCTGCGTCCTCCACTTCCAGTGGCTCCAGTGTTGGGCCTGTAGCTGCACCCTTTAGGCCAAGCCCCATTAAGACGTCTGTCAGAAGGTTAGGGCCCTAGAGACCCCATCTTAACAGGTGCTGCAAAGATCCTATTTTCCCAGGTGCCGGGGGTAGGGTAAGCACACAGGCTTCTTCAGGAGATGGTCTGCACCCTGGAGACGGCTGACCACGGCCAGTCTCCTTCACAGGGACCCCAGGTGGGGACTGGAGCAGTCAGAGCTTCTCTCCCAAGGCCTGAGTCCTTCCTCTCCCTCCCTGCAGGTGTGGTGGGGGACTGGAGGGAGCACTTCACTCCGGAGCAGGATGAGAAGTTCAACGCTGTCTACCAGGCCAAGATGAAAGACTCCGGCCTTCAGTTCCCCTGGACCATAGGCTGACATATCTGACCCACTCACCCTGCTCTCACTGGCCCAGCCTGTGACCCGTACCGGGCTATGTCCCTGGTCTGACAATAAAAATCGTTTGCTGCTCATAGATCCTGCTCCAGCTCCAGCCTGGGCTGCTGCACTAGAACCCTTCCCCTTGGACATGAGGAGCGTTGAGAGCCCAAGATGCCCTTTGCCCTCCAGTGTCCCACTACCCACTGGCCTACAGTCCTTCAGAGCTCTCGGGAAGTGGCGCCTTATATCCCACTTCAGGGCCCAAGGGTCATTTCATTTCTCCTCTCCCAGGGCCAGTGAAAACGGATTGCAGGTCATGGTTCACAGCCAGTCTGGGCAAGAAAGTCTGTGTGACTCTTATCTCCATCTAGCTACCAAGAAAGCCAGAGTTGGGGCTGGAAATGTGGCTTAGTGGTAGAGTGCTTGCCTAGCATGCATGAAGCCCTGGCTTAGATTCCTCAGCACCACATAAACAGAACAAGTCGGAAGTGGCGCTGTGGCTCAAGTGGCAGAGTGCTGGCCTTGAGCAAAAGGAAGTCAGAGGTAGTGCTCAGGCCCTGAGTTCAAGCCCAAGGATTGGCAAAAAAAAAATCCTAATTTGAAAAGAGCCAGAGTGGAGCTATGGCTCAAGTGATAGAGCACTTCTAGCCTTGAAAAATAGCTGGGGCACAGGGTCCAGCCCCAGTTCAAGCCCCAGGGCTGGCACCAAAAACAACCAACCAAGCTGTTGGAGGGAAAGCCTGAAAGGTCCCTGGCTAGGTCCCCACTTGTGTAGGAGGGAAGCCCCCGCAGAGAAGCTAAGGTGAAGGGTGGAAGGGAGTAGCAATCAGTCTAACTAATCGGGAGGATTCCTGCTTCTGGCTGGGCTACCAGCTCATGTGGGCAGCTGACTCCCCAAACTCACTCCTATCCCAGCCATCCATCTACCAAGGCAATCTCTCCCACACAGGGAGGAAGGGGGGCCATGGCGGGCATCTCTGGATCCCTCCAGCCCTCCTTCCATGCCCATCTGCTGTGTTCCAGGGGACACTTCTGCCGGCACTGGCAGAATGCCAGCCCACATTGGCTCGTGTCGAGAGGGAGCGCGGTGGTACCACGTTCTGGTTCCCGAGCAGCTCCCATCCGTGCCCACTCGGGGTTTGAGGGCCACCGGACCCTGTTTTCACTCAGCATCAATCCAGTTCAGCCCTCCCGGGAGCAGAGCCATAGGCCGGCTCCCTGCCCTGGCTGAGCTGCCAGGGAGGGGCCCTTTTGTCCTGAGTGGAGCAGGGCGACCCCACTGCAGGCACAGCTCAGCCCGGAGGAGCCAAGACCGCAGGAGACAGCCGGTAGTCAGGAGCTCATCCCACAGGAAGAAGCTGAAGCCCAAGTTGTGGGCTGTCCTAGGGAAGGAGGAGGCCAGTGCCCACCCAGCTCCCTCTGAGTGCTGAGCCAGCAGTTGTGTGCTGCGTCACCCCGAGTGGACAGCTGTGTCCCCCGGGACAGAGAATCTCAGCCCTGGCTGCTGTAGTGTGCCCAGCCTAGCATGGCCTCCTGGGCACCGCCCACTGCTGCCAGGGCGGATGGGTGCGGAGTTCCCACTGGGCCATCCTGGGCCTGAGGCTGGAGTGCTCCCTTCCCAGCCAACGTGCTCAAAGCCAGGCCGGTTTGCTGGCCCCAGGCCGCCAGGGGCCACAGGGAATGCTAGACAGGCGGTCATCCCGGAAAATAAATGCCAAGTGGGCAAAATTTAGATGCATTCCCCGACCAGGCTTGGCCAGTCCAGCCGAGAGGCCAGCGTGACCACATGCCCAAGTCCAGGGGTGAGAGGGGCCTGGAGGGCCGGTCAGGTGCAGGCAGCCTCGCTCAGGGGCTTGGAAGTCTTTTTTTTTTTTCTTTTTTTTTTTTTGCCAGGTCGGGGGCTTGAACTCTGGCCCTGGGCTCTGTCCCAGAGCCTCTTTGTACTCAAGGCTAGCACTTGACCACTGGAGCCACAGCACCACTTCCAGCTTTTTCTGAGCAGTTTATTGGAGATGAGTCTCATGGACTTTCCTGCCCTGGTTGGTTTCAAACTGCCATCCTCAGATCTGGCCTCCTGACTAGTTAGGATTACCAGCATGAGCAACCGGCATGCACACTCTCTCTCTCTCTCTCTCTCTCTCTCTCTCTCTCTCTCTCTCTCTCTCTCTCTCTCTCTCTCTCTCTCTCTCCCTCTCCCTCTTCCTCCCCCTCTCCCTGCCTCCCCCCTTCTCTTCCCATTTTATTTTGCACCATTACTGGGACTTGGGTCTTGAACTCTTGCCTAGCTTTTTCACTCATGGTTGGCCCTCTACCACTTGAGCCACACCTCCACTTCGGGGTGGGGGGTGTTGGTGGCTAATTGGAGATAAGAATCTCACAGACTTCCTGCCTGGGATGGCTTTGAACCACAATCCTCAGATCTCAGCCTTCTGACTAGCTATGATTATAGGCATGAGCCACTGGTGCTCAGCTCTCTACCAGACTCCTATCTTCAATTAACAAGCAAAAATCCAAAAGTGAAGGCATGGCTCAAGTTATAGAGCACACATCTGTGAGTAGAAAAAGCCAAGCCCTGGATTCAAGCCACAGGACCAGCACACATAAACACAAATACCAGAATGTTGTGTCTCAAAGAGCGGTGGCCAGGCTTCCTGGGGACCTCATACAAAGGTCCCACATGAGCAGAGTGGACTCGGCAGTGGGCTGCGCATGAAGTGGTCCAGGAACCCCTCCGGTCATGACGACACAGCCGGGGTTACCCACAAGGGCCCCAGACATGCACTGGACCTGAAGAGCCCGGAGGGGAATGCGGGAACTTGTCACAGGCCCAGAGCGCTGAGATGAAAGGACAAAGGACAGCGAGTGTCCTGATGGGAACAGCAACCGGGAGACCCATGTGGCCAGTTCTGAGAAGTGACACCATCCACATCCCCTGGCTAGCAGGGCACCCACGTCCTGGGGCTGTGGCAAGGCGGCTCTGAGGCACGAGACTGAATGAGAAAACATCAAAAGCAGCTCTGCTTACTGGAAAAAAGCGTGCAGGGTCTAGATAAAGGAGGTGGACCCTTCCCACCGAGAGGGCAAGTGATGTGCAGGCTCTCCTGGCTCCCACAGGCCTGCGAGAAAGGACACACGGCCATGACTCCTTCTGTAGAAGGCCCAAAGCCCAGCAAAGTGGCCAGTGCACCCTGTGAGGAGACAGCTGCTCTATGAGCACAGAGAAGCACAGAAACCTGCCCCGGGCCACAGCAGGGCCAGGTGGGACCACGATTGAGCCCTGCCTGGTCTTCCTGGATGCAGATGGCAGGGACTTCCAGGAGGGGCCTGATCCTGCCAGCAGATTCCTTTGGTGACACATCTGGGACAGGGAACAAATGGGAAGAGTCCCAATACACCTGCTAGACCCGGCGCCAGCTTTCCTTCTATGGGGCTGAGAGCCTGGAGGCTCTTCTAGCACTGGACCTCAGGAAGAAGGATCTCCCATTTCAGCAGGGGCCCCAGCGCCTTCCGCAGTTGCCCTTCAGGGCCCTCTGGCTAAGGCTCCACCTGGAACTTTGACATGAAACCTGGGGGCTGAGGCTACCCAAGGACAAACACTGTCCATGACCCAACCACACAGGGTCTCCCTCCCTCCACGCCATCTGAGTGGAATACAGGGCTCACGCCAAGCCCAGGAAGCCGCACTCCACTCCACTCACTGCCCAAACACCACAGTGGGGCCCAAACCCAGGTGTGGTTGAGCTGCAGAAAGGTTTCCCTGAGCAGGTGAGGACAAGGAACACATATCCACCCCTCGTGTACACACTTGAATACATACATGCACACACTCCCCAGTACACACATGCACACGTGTGCGTGCTTACACAGTTGCACATACATAGAGTGCACGCACATACGTGTACACTTCACAGTACACACATGTACATGCTCATACACATGCCTAGACAGCACACATGTGTACATGCATGCATACACATCCCTGGTTTGTGCACACACATGCTTACACACATACACCTACCTAGAGAGACACACATGCATGCATGCAGGCACGCAGTCTCAGGTACATAGCGTACCTGTGTGCGCACACCCGCACACATACACGTGCCTAAACAGCGCACACATGTGTGCATGCGTGCCCATGCACCCAGGGCCACAGCCTGAGTGCCAGGCTGCAAGGTCCAGCTCAGGACCTTGCTGGGCATCCTGAACCAAATGGCTCGATTTCTGACTCAGTCCCCATTTTGTGAAATGTACTCGTAGCAGGCTACCAGGCAGGGCTGCTGTGGGAGTTCAACACTGTGATGTTGAAATCAAGCCTCCAAGGGCTGGGAGGGAGGGAAACACTCCATGGGGGGCAGGCCCTGTTGAGGTGCTGGTGGGGGGAGGGGAGAAGGTAGGAGAGAGATGGGGAGAGGAGCGAGGAGGAGAGGCGCAAGGGGAGAATTCCCACTGGTCCACAGTTCTGGGCACCCACCAATGGGCCATTAGGAACATCCGAACAAACAAGGGGCGGTGGTGAGGGACGTGGCTTACCCACCGCCTTGCGCCAGCTGTGGGGTGACGGTGCTGTCTGACAGCCGGCAGCCCCCGCACCAATTACAAGCACTTAGTCACAGCCTCCTGCCTGCGCTTCCTCTCGGCAGCAGGAGGAAGAACAGCCTCCGTGGGGCTGCCCTCCTCCCACTCGCTCCTGTCCGCCTGACTGAGGGGTGGTGGGGACCAGGGCAGCAGAGTGGCACTCGCGGCCCCAGGGCTGGGCTTCTAGGCTGGTGCGGCCCTAGGGGTGCCACCGGCCCACGGTGGGGCACATTCAAATACAAAAGAGTAAAGCTTCAGCTGTCTGCTCCTAGACATGGTGGAAAGGAAACCATGAACTCCTTGTAGACAGTTTATTTACCCAACAGATGTGCTGTGCCGGGCCTGAGCAGCCACGCAGGACACAGCTGTGGTGGTCTAGGATGGGTCGTGCCAGAGTACTGTGGTCCAAGCCCAGGAAGCACAGACGTGGTGCTCAGCCATCCCCATGGCATAGGAGCTGGGCTGGCTGTGCAGGTCCAGCTCAGGATCTCGCCTGAGTTTGGCCAGATGTTGAACAGATGTTGGCCAGGGCTCAGTCTTAACCACAGGCTCAGTGGGGCTGCCCGAGACACTCTGTAGGGTCTGTAGGGCTCCCCCTCACTCCAAGCTGCCTGGGCTCAGCAGAGCTGGGGTTCCTTCTCCCAGTGCTGCTCAGGCTCCTAACTTGGCAGTGGCCTCCCCACCCCGGGGCCAGTGTGAGCAGAGCCTCAGTGGTTAGCCTTTGAGGGGCAGAGTGGTTACTGGGAATTGAGCCCAGGGCCTTGTGCATGCTAGGCAAGCTCTTCCCCTCGAGCCACACACCCCAGCTCTCTTGTCTCTATTTTGTTTCTGAGATAGGGTCTCAGAGATTCAGTGACTTGCCCCCAGACTGGCCTCAAACTCTTGAGCCCCTATTTCTCCTCCCTAAGCATCTGGGATTACAGACATAGGCCACCACACCCAGTTAATGCTGGGCATTTTATGACTCTGTGAAGTCACATCACACCTCAAGGCTGACTAGAGGTGAAATTAAAAAACAAAACAGCTCTCCTGACCACATGTTGAAGCTTCCATAGTCCCCCATGACAGACGAGGAGCCAGGCTCAGACTCAGAGTGAAAGGATTTGCCAGACCCGTGCTCAGTGACGGAGCCAGGTGTCCAGCCCGGCCAGCAGGCATTTCCAGGCCTTTCCTTACACAGGTGCCTAGGAGGAGGGGTTGCTCCGACAGTGAGCTGGTGGCAGCATTTGGAGAGAGGCCAGGGTTGCTCCAGCTTTGGGGTTGTGGGCAGCTCTATGATTCCTAGTTCTGCTTATCTGGAAAGTTCTCCTCCAAGGTGTGCCTAGCACTAACACCGTTCTGAGCCCGAGCTTAGTGGGACAGTGCTCAAGATTCGGAAATGGGGCTGTCTTGTCTCCAGCTTTCCATGCTGGGACAGAAATTCTGGCTGTGCCATCTGGATTGCCCTTCCTGGGACCTTCTGAGCCCCACACACAGATGACACACCTCTGACTCAATAAAAGCCATGGAACAGGAACTGCAAAGTGGTCCTGGTCCTGCTTCCCCCAGCCATGAGGCAGGCAAGTCGCCTCTCTCATCTGAGCCTTCATTGGGGTGTGTGTGTGTGTGTGTGTGTGTGTGTGTGTGTGTGTGTGTGTGTGTGTGCGCGCGCGCACCACATGCCAGTCCTGGGCTTTAACTCAAGCGCAGGACTCCCTGCGCTTTTTTGCTCAAGGCTGATACTCAACCACTTGAGCCACAGCTCCACTTCTGGCTTTTCTTTGGTGGTCAATTGGAGATAAGAGTCTCACAGGGACAGAACATATGGGGCAGTGGTACTCACTAGACACTATGTTGAAAATGAACTACACAACTTGTAGGCAGGGATGGGAGGGAAGAACTGGGAGAAGAAAGGAAAGGGGGGGACATTGTCCAAAACCGGAATGTACTCATTCCCTGACATATGTAACTGTAACCCTTCTGTACATCAATTTCATGATAATGTTTTCAAGAATAGCTTTTTTGTCAGTCGTGGGGCTTGAACTCAAGGCACAGGCTCTGTCTGAAGAATTGACCCCCCACTCTGTTTCCCAGGTGCATACGGACTTCAGGCAAGCCACCAAAGACATGCGCAGACTGCCTCACCTAAGCCTGCCTGCAAACGTCCCGTTGTGGCCTGACCAAAGATACCCCCATCTCCCTCGACCTAATGGCTTTTCATGAACCTCTGCCTCCTGTTCAGACCTCCTTCACACAGTCTCCCAACCCATGGAAGACTGTGTCCCTCCCCGCTCTGTCTCAATAAACAGTCCTCACCTGTGGAAGATAGTGTCCGGCCTGTTTCCTTCCGTTCTCCTCCATTTTCCTAACACTATCCCTGAGCTTTTTCACTCAACGCTAGCACTCTGCCACTTTGAGCCATGGCACCACTTCAGGTTTTCTGGTGGTTGGAGCTGAGAGTGTCATGGGCTTTTCTGCTGGGGCTGGCTTTGAACCACAATCCTCAGATCTCTGCCTCCTGAGTAGCTAGGATGACAAGTATGCATCACTGGCGCTCGGCAGGAATAACGATTTTTAAGAGTCTCACAGACTTTCCTGCCCAGGCTGGCTTTGAAACTTGATCCTCAGAGCTCCGCCTGAGTACCCAGGATGATAGACATGAGTCTGTAATCAAGCCCTGTTTTGTGTTTTTGAGATAGGGTCTCATTAAATTTGCCTGGGCTGGCCTCAAAGTCTGCTTCCATGTCCAGAGCAGCTGGAATGGTAAGTGTGTACTACCACATCTTTGCAAAGCCTGGTTTTTCTTGTCTGTGAGATGGGAGTCTTTGTCATCCTTCAGGGGGCAGGCAACAGAAACCCACCTCCTTAAAGGGGCTTGGCGTGGCTGCACCCCTGAAAGCCACAACTCTTAAAAGGTCTCTCCCTCCCCCGAGGACCCCAGGTGGCCCCCCTGCCTTGGCCCCTCTGGTCAAAGGCTGCCCCGGGGCTTCTGTGCTCCCCTCTCCCAGTCAGCACCTGCTGACCGCTGGGCCCTGAGCCCCTTGGCCTCACCCAATAGGAACCTCGGACTCCCTGGGCCTTTGAGCCCTGCAACTGTCAAAACTCTGGGTCAGCGCTGGAGCAAATGCTCCAGCATATGCATCTCTGGTGTCCTTTCTGTCCCCAAAGAGACCACTATCCACCGGCCCTTCTGATTGTAGCCCAGTTACCATGGCAATGTCTATTATCCAGGCTTAACAGGAGATGAATCAGGAGCTAAAAATAGCCCCAGTGGATGGATTGATAGGTGGGTGGGCCCGATTCAGGGTCAGGACAAATTGTTTTTCTCAGACAACATAATTGAGAGGAAATCTCAATTAGAACCCCCCACCCCGGGCTGTGCACAGGGGTCCTTATTAAACATCCGAGCACAGACTGAAGCCACCGGGTGCCCCACACCACCTGAGCAGACAATGTGGGTGTCGGTCCCCTGCGGGTGGCCCAGCCAGGGAGGTCTAGAGACGCCCAGACAAAGCACAGGCTGCAGTAGGGTGCAGGATGCTTTATTGGCCCAGGTGTTAGCTACAGTCTCCATAGGTTTCCAGGTCACAGACATGGAGGGCAGGGTGGGTGGTGAGGTGGGGTGGCGCCCGCTGGAGCAAAGTGGAGCCACATGGTGTGGGGTGTGCACGAGGACCAGATGCTGAAAGCTCCTCTCCACCCTCCCCCGCCTCCCCTTTCCTTTGGGGGACCAGCTGCTGGCCCCTCCCATTCTCAGTGGCTCTTTCTGTACCTGGGTAGGTCTGAAGCTTTGGGCCTGGTGCAGGGCCCTTGGGGGAGGAGGGGTGGGACCTGGGCTGGGGAACAAGAGGTTTCGGAGGTCACTGGGGCTTCAGAGCTTCCAAGGGACAGCTCCGGCGTCCTCTGTGGCTTCCTCAGGAGGCCGGGCCGGGGCTGGCCTGGCCTGCTCGGGCGCCGAGGCTACGAGGAGGCAGCGCCTTGTGGCTGTAGTACTCCACCACCTGCTTGGGCACCTCTGCCAGGACGCACTTGGCCAGAGCTGCAGGGGACGCCTGGGGCAGAGGCGTGACACGGGCGGGCGGAGCCTTAGGCCTCAGGTCGGCATGAGGGCGGCTCCCAGAAGCCCGCCTGCCCCGGGCCGTGTGCGGTGCTCTCCATGCTCAGCAGGGGAAGCGGGGGCCCCCCGGCGCCCAGCCCCCCTCCCCTAGGGGCACATGCAGTGTGTTTGTGCTAGGCCTCACGTGGACGAGTCCTCGTGGCGTGTGCTTGCGTGTCACAGGCGGGGACCGTGGCGTGGGCTTGCGTGTCACAGGCGGGGACCGTGGCGTGGGCTTGCGTGTCACAGGCGGGGACCGTGGCGTGGGCTTGCGTGCTTGCGTGTCACAGGCGGGGACCATGGCGTGGGCTTGCGTGTCACAGGCGGGGACCATGGCGTGGGCTTGCGTGTCACAGGCGGGGACCGTGGCGTGGGCTTGCGTGTCACAGGCGGGGACCATGGCGTGGGCTTGCGTGTCACAGGCGGGGAGCTGCGTGCAGGCCCGCCGGGACCCTCCCAGCACTCACGTGCTTCAGCTCTCGGAAAGGCACGAATTGCACGATGTCCCGGAGCGCGGGCTCGCCCCGGGGCGAGCGCAGGACACCGTCGTCCCCGTCCAGGATCTGCATGTCGGTGAAGTCCGCGTTGCCCACCCCCACGATGATGATGGACATGGGCAGGTGGGAGGCGCGCACAATGGCCTCCCGGGTGTCCGCCATGTCGGTCACCACGCCGTCCGTCAGGATCAGCAGGATGTAGTATTGCTGGGGTACAGGGGCAGAGGGGAGGCTTTGGCAGCCACCGGCACCTCACCACCAGCCACAACCCGTGGCGGGCCCACAATGGGTGGCTCAACAGTGTCCAGACTTTGCTAGTTAACAGTCACTGAACTATTCCGCCTGGTGTGCCTGGTTCAAAACTCTACCTGTCGGGCTGGGGATATAGCCTAGTGGCAAGAGTGCCTGCCTCGGATACACGAGGCCCTAGGTTCGATTCCCCAACACCACATATACAGAAAACGGCCAGAAGCGGCGCTGTGGCTCAAGTGGCAGAGTGCTAGCCTTGAGCGGGAAGAAGCCAGGGACAGTGCTCAGGCCCTGAGTCCAAGGCCCAGGACTGGCAAAAAAAAAAAAAAAAAAGTATGGTTTAAAAAAAAAAAAAAAACTCTACCTGTCTTCCTGTTCCCGTGCCATGACTCTAAGAGCCCACCTTGCACACAGGAGGCAGCTAAGGCAGGACCCAAACCCCCGTGTATCCTCCCCCAAACTAGGTCCAGCTAGTGTCACAGCCCAGTGCTTGCCGGTCCTAGACACCCGGTCTATTGCCCTTGCCGGCCTTGCAGAGTATAAGCTTCATACTCCCCGAAGGAGACTTGGGGTAACAGGTCACTGCCCAGTCCCGTCCTCACCCCATGCTAATGGGGAGACACCACCACAGAAGAGCAACCCTCACACTGGAGGCTTAATGCTAGGAATTGCTGCTGGATGTTGGGTATGGTAACATGCTAGGTAAGTTAGGGTCTTCATCTTTTTTAGAGGTCCAGATGATATTCACAGTGGAAATCATGTGACTAAGACTGCTTCAAAATAATTCAGGAACATGGCAACGGAACACAGCCTGGATTTCAGATGGTCCCGTGCCAGAAACAATCCTGCTGTGAAAGTTATAACTGTAGCGATGATGAAATGGGAGTATATTCTTGTATTGACACAAGTGTTGTATGTATTAAGTTTCCTGGGTTGGGAGCATAGCTCAATGGTAGAACATTCGTTTAGGACACACATCTTTGGTTCCATTCCCAGGAATGAAAGAAAAAGAAAAAACAAGCAGAGTGCTGGTGGTTCATACCTGTAATCCTAGTTACCCAGGAGGCTGAGATATGGGGATTGTGGTTCAAAGCCAGCCTAGGCAGTTAAGTCTGAGGGACTCTCATCTCTGGTTAACTACCAAAACGCTGAGAGTGGCGCTGTGGCTTAAGTGATAGAATGCTGGTCATGCTCGGCACTCAGGCCCTGAGTTCCAGTCCCAAGCTTGCACAAAAGGAAGAAAAAGGAAAAGGAAAAAAGGGTGCCCTGTGCACAGCACAAGTTGACTTGGTTCACAAAGCCATCTTGCCGGGCTCCAGGCAAGGCCAAGGACAGGCGCCTGTGGGCTCCTCCCGTCTGAAGTGTGGAGGAAGCAGGACAGCCCAGCCCTGGGAAGGGAAGGGACCTTCAGCTGCCGTCCTCTGCATAGTTCCTGCTCTGAGGCTGGGCTCTGGGGGTTCCCTGTACCCCCAACCCAGGCTGCTGAGCAACCGGGCAGTAGGACCTCACCTGGCTGAGTGTGAACAGAGTCCGGTTGGGAACAAGGGAGCCTAGGAACAGCCCACATCAGAAGGGGATGTCCTGGCAGGTTTGGGGATGGGAAATCATGGGTCCCTGAGCCTGGCCCCAAAGGCATGCTGGGTACCAGCCACTACCCGCCTGCTACTAGAGACACAGGAGAATTTGAAGGGAGAAGCAATAGGAGGCTCAGATAAAAAGACAGGGCACACAGGGAGCAGGGGGTCAAGAGAAGGGCGGTCCAGAAGACCTGGACCATTCTGCTCATTCTTGTAAAGCTGGTTTTTCATTTCAAAATGAAGTTAAAAAGAAAGCTACTGGCCAGCGGTGTCACTGCAGCTCACAGAGCTGCACACACGGAACACAACCCTGTGGACAGCATCTGTACAGATGCAAGGCTCAGACACACAGCAGAACTATGTCTAAGGAACTGGTCAACCCCTGCGACATCTGTAGGCTGTGAGCCCTGTGGGCAGGAGCAGAAACAGGAAACAGGACTGAGGTGGAGCCTTATCCAGCCAGAGCCAGGGGCTGGCGGCAAAGGGAGCAACATCGCTTTGCTTGGATCACCACTGACTGCTGAGCTTCCTCCTCTCTGCAGTACTCCCCGTCCTGTGCTCATCCTGCCCCAGGGCCTTTGTGCTAGATGCACCCTCTTGGTGTCCTCCTAGGTGCACGGCCTCCATTGCACACACAGCCCCCCCTCCCCAGGCCAGCCCACTCTCCCGGGCACCTACGGAGGCTTCCCCAGTGTGCTCCTCGGCCGCTGCCATGTGCGCCACCTTGGTGATGATGGGTGCCACGTTGGTGGGGCCGTAGAGCTGGACCTTGGGCAGGCAGTTCTGGTAGGCCTCCACCACCCCCTGGATTCCTGTGGGGAGCAGGGGATGGATGAGCTGGGTCCCCCACATTCCCCAGCCCAAGACCACCTCCACCTCCAACCTTCACACTCATCATCGTCGGGGTTGAAGTTGATGGCGAAGTCATGGGACACCTAGGTAGGGACAACAGGGACCAGTCAGCTGGCTCCCTCTCATCCCCATGACCCTACCTGCTAGGAGAGACCCATTGGTAGCTTCCGGGCCCCATATGGGAAGAACCTTGTGAAGGGGAAGCTGGAGGTGGGAGGAGGAGAGACCCACCAACCAACTAATCGGGGCATTGTCTCTTCACCGAGAGCCAGGCCTCGGTTGACCCCTCGCTGGTATCTTTCCAGCACGACACAAGGCTTGTCAAAGAAGGCCTGGATCCCCTTACCCTGATCCACTCCACCTCAACTGCGAATGACAGCCACCACGGGCTCCAGACCCAGGATACCCTTTGTCCAACGGGGAGACCAAGGAGCAGACTGGGGAAGGGTGGGCAGGGCCTCAGGCCCAGGTGCTCCTACCTCATACTTGGGAGGAATTCGGGCTCCAAATCCCAGAGCAGAAAACCTCTTGTCACTGGAAGAGAGGCAGGCAGCCCTGCTCACCCACTCCCCTGGGGGGGGTGGCCCTGGCCCTGCCGAGCCAGGACCAGCGATCATAGCCGTGGCACACCGGGGAAGCTGAGGGCGTGTGCCTGGTGCACAGGCGGGAGTGGGGCTGCAGCTGGCAGGGCGAGGTCCTGCTTTCCAGGCCCCCGAATCCCCTGGCATTTCCAGACACGGGGAAGGGCTGGATCCCCAGGTCTCCACTGCCCTCTCGCCTGGATGAAGGGAGGGGGCAGGGAGATCTATAACCCCCGGCCTGCACGGACTTGTGCTCAGCCCGCCCTCGCCGGGCACTCTGGTCTCTGTGGTCTGTTTGCTGGTCTCTAAAGTGGGCTGGGTGGGTGCGCTGGACACGCCCTCCCCTCCCTGGGCCCCCTGGTCTACACTAGCAGCCAAGGAGTGAGCATACGGCCTGCACTGGCCACACTTGCATACATTCGTTCTAACCCAGCCCACCAGGGCCAGACTGGCCACTAAAGGTCAGCTAAAGTAGGGAGTCTGGTCGATGCCTTGTGTTCCTCTGCTCCTGGCCTGAGCTGGATCAGGTGCTTCTGACCAATGGACAGCTGTGAGCCCACCCCGGGGGCCTCACCTCCCCGGAGCCCCCCTCGAGGCCTCCGGCCAGGCCCGGGGCTCAGGGCTAGGGAAGATCCACACCTGTCATAGTCCTGGCAGACCTCGCCCACGGCCACCAGGGCCCGCAGGTACTCGTTGGGCTGGTAGGGGTTGATGTGGTGCAGGGAGCAGCTGTTCCGTGGGTCGCCATTGGAAGCCGTGAAATCGATGGCCACCTGCAAGGTCCAGGGCACCGGGCACCTGCACCCCTCCCCACTTGGCAGGAGAGAAGCCTTGGACTTCGGCTCACAGAGGCCCAGTCCCCACTCCCAGCAGGCCTGGCCGCCCCCTCCCTGAGCATGAGGAGTCTCCCCAGGACCCTGTTGGGTGCTCCACCCTGCTGCCTTGGGCGGTTGTCAGCCCAAGCCCCTGGCAATGAGACATGGCCCGTGGGGGACGCCATTCATCGCTTCCTAGACGCCCCCATCCTCTGCTGGCTCTGCCGGCCTGGCCTGGGCCCTGGGCCCCCCCTCTGCTCACTGCCCTCAGGGCCAACCAGGCTGTGGCTCTGCCCCCCACTACTCAGGGGGTCTGCCCATGGACACCGGGCAGCAGAGCCTGCAGACGCCTCCGCTGCTTTCTCTGGCCTGATGCTGCCCAAGGCTGCCCAAGCTGGTTACGTGGCTGTGGCACGCATGTTCCTGGAAGCCAAATGCTTGCTCCTGCTTTCCTCCCAGGCCTTGCCTGTCGCTATGATTTTGTAGATCAGCCCTCGCGGCCACCTGCGAGGGTAGCCAGGAAGAGTCATGGACCCCTACATCCTGTTCTAGGCTTGCATAGAGGGGGAGACTCCAGGGCACCTGGGAAGGCCTGGATGCCTGGGGGAACACCTTGTCTGCTCTGCATTCACTGGGGTGGCCCTGGGGGCTGGCCAGAGTCCCTCCGAGTGTGGCCAGGCTGGTGGCCTCGTGGGGACAGTGCAGGGACAGCATATGAGGACAGCAAGGGGATGATGTGGAGACAGCATGGGGACAGTATAGGGACAGTGCAGGGATAGTGTAGGGACAGCACAAGGACAGCGAGGGGACAGGGTGGGGATCAGTGCAGGGACAGCACGGGGACAGGGAGGGGACAGGGTGGGGACAGGGTGGGGACAACAAGGGCAAGAGGGTGGGGACAGGATGGGGACAGCGTGGGGATCAGTGCAGGGACAGCATGGGGACAGGGTGGGGACAGGGTGGGGACAGGGTGGGGACAGGGTGGGGACAACAAGGGCAAGAGGGTGGGGACAGGATGGGGACAGCGTGGGGATCAGTGCAGGGACAGCACGGGGACAGGGTGGGGACAGGGTGGGGACAACAAGGGCAAGAGGGTGGGGACAGGATGGGGACAGTGTGGGGATCAGTGCAGGGACAGCATGGGGACAGGGTGGGGACAGAGTGGGGACAGGGTGGGGACAGGGCGGGGACAGCATGGAGATCAGTGCAGGGACAGTGCAGGGACAGCATGGGGACAGGGTGGGGACAGGGTGGGAACAGCAAGGGCAAGAGGGTGGGGACAGGGTGGGGACAGCGCAGGGACAGCGCGGGAACCACGGTCCACTCACTGTGCAGTGAATCTGGCAGCCACCCATGATGTAGTCCAGGAAGGAGTGGACCCTGTGGAGCTTCCAGGCAGTGGTGTCGGCAGGGCCCACCCAGGACCCAGGCCTCATCAGGAGCCCTGCCACTTCCTGGGGGTCTCTCCAGACCGCCTCCATCCCTCCTTCCACCTGCTCTCCCCACCTCCCACCCTCTCCCCGTGAGGGTCGGGGGTCAGGGCAGGGCCACGCCTCACCTTCAGGTCTGCCAGGATCACCACCCCAGAATTCTTGTAATTGCGCTTCTTCTGCTTGTACTTGGTGTTTACACACTCCCACTGGGCCTGGGGACAGGGACACGCAGAGACCGGTGTGGCAGCCTGGGACCCTCCCCAAGGAGACCAGGAGATGCCTGGAAGTCTCAGACCTGGGTGTCGCCTCACCCCTGCCGGCAGACAACTCCCCACAGTGACTGCAGAGCCCAGGGTGTCTGTGCGAGCTGTGCAGGGACCTGTCCACTCCTCAGGGGGGAGGCCGGGGTACAGCACATGGATGGGAGTGCAGTAGTCAGAACATGGGCTAGACTGTGCACATGTTATGTCTCCCTAAGACTCCTCTGGAGCCTGCAACTCATTGGGGGACCCCCCCCCAGGACTCAGGGGGCAGGAAGGAGTCCAGGGAAACCTCCCAGCTGCAAATGGCTGGACCAGGAGCAAGAAGCGCCTGTCCCCAACTTTGCAGGAACAAGTGTGCCCTTCAAAGTCCACCAGACTCACAGGGGTGAACATTGGCTTGCATACTCCTGTGCCCCACTCGAGAGGGAGTCTTAAACCTCTGGCTGGCTTCTGACCCTCACACCCCGCTGGCCATCTGGGGGTCTCCCTCACCATCACTGATCTTCCCTGGGATCTAAGAACAGGCTGTGGGCCTATGGCTAGGACAGGTCAGGACCTGACTGAGCGGGGTCAGCCAAGGCCAAGTCTCACCTGGCCGTCCTGGAAAACCTTCTGCATCTCCGCGAAGGTGGTGACAAAGTCCCCGATGAAGTCGTGCTTCCCTCGAGAGTCGTAATCCCAGACCAGGCACTGGGAAACCAGGGCCTTCAGCAGCCACCTCAGCCTCGGCCCCTTCTGCCCTGGCTCACCAGCTCCTTGTCACCTCCCTACTCACTCCCTCCCCTGCCCACAAACCCTGGCCCCAAGAGGCCAGAAGGTGGTCTGGAGGGATGGCTGCCCTGCTGGCTCCTGCCCAGCCCTGCCCAGCCCTGCCCAGCCCCTGCCCAGCCCCTGCTCGGCCCCTGCCCAGCCCCCACCTTCAGAGAGCGGGTCTCCTCGCAGCTACACAGGGAGTTGAGTGACACCCTGAAGGGCTCCCACACTGGGCTAAGGTTGTTCTTCACCACCTGTCGGCCAAGGAAGGGCGAGTTCTGGCAGGAGACTCAGGGGCCAGAGCCAAGGAGACCAGGGGTCCTGTACCACAGGTCCTTTAGCAATGGTGCAGGGTCCCAATAGGAGATGGGCAAAGTGAGCCCTTCCCTCATCACCCAGGGGACCCTTCCCTCATCACCCAGGGGACCCCTCCCTCATCACCCAGTGAGCCCCTCCCTCATCACCCAGGGGACCCCTCCCTCATCACCCATTGAGCCCCTCCCTCGTCACCCAGGGGACCCCTCCCTCATCACCCAGTGAGCCCCTCCCTCATCACCCAGGGGACCCCTCCCTCATCACCCACGGGACCCCTCCCTCATCACCCAGGGGACCCCCCCTCATCATCCCAGACAGTGCTGAGGTGGGGCTCAGGTAGACAAGGCTGGAGGCAGAACCAGGAAGGAGTCCAGAGCCACTTCCAAATCTCATTCCTGTGGGCTGCCCTCCTGGGCTACCTGAGCTCTGTGATTCCTTAAATAGATTCTTTTTACTCAAATTAATTTGCTTCAAAGCCAAATGCTCTTTCCACTTTCCCTTCAGGAAGTAGAAAGTAGTCCTAAAATAATGATGGCGACAACAAAGCCATCATGCTGACTTCAGCTGCAGCCAGCCAAGCCCACCCAGCTGCCTCACTCACTGGAAGAAGAGCCCACAGCCAGGGCCCTGGCCCACGGACGGGGGGGGGGTCTGCGTGCTGTCCTCAAACCCCCCCCCCCGCCACAGCGCCTAGGGCCTGCTGCACTGGCGCCTGCCTGCTCACTTCTGTCCTGTACACCAGCTGCTCGCTTCCATCATCGTTGACCCGATACAGCTCCAGGAAGGGGTCCGACTTGCTGAAGAGGTCCTAGGGTGGCAGAGTGCTCCGGTAAAGGCTGGCGCCCAGCACATCTGGCCAGGTCCCTTCTACCTCCAGCCTCAATTTCCTCAGGTATGAAATAGGGTGTGAGTGTACCCCAACAGTCCTCCAGGTGCCCTAGGTCTTGTGGTCTGTGGCCTCCCATGGACCCCTGGGCAGTCATAGTAATTCCCTGGCCTTCCCCTCGTCTCTGATCCTGTTGTCCCTCTCTCCTGCTGCCTGTGTCTGACTGATGTCTCCACTCACCCTCTCTTGCTTCATCTCACACAGAGGCCTCCCAAGGAGCCCCCTAGGGACGCTACATGGGTCCCCTACACCAGTGAGCGGGTGCAGACCCAATTTCTCCCCACGAGCGACTGCCTTGCAGTGCAAGCCACACACACTACAACAAAGGGCCATGCTGTCCACTGTGCCCCACAGCTGAGGTGCTGGGGACGACAGTGGCAGGGATGGTGGCAGTGACATGGGTGTGACAGTGGTGATGGCATCTGTGACAATGACAATGTGACCGGATATGTGAGGCTAGGGAATCGAACCCAGGGCTTCATGCATATGAGGCAAGCACTCCACCACTAGGCCATATCACCAGCCCCTCAGCAAGTGATTCTAATCCCAGGGCCCCTCAGTGCCCACCACAACCCGAGGCCCACGCCAGGGCCAGCGCTGGGCAGGGTGCCGTTCTCCGCACAGCCTGACCCACGGCAGCCCACAGACAAACGGACTGTGAACTCAGCCCTCACCTTGTCATCCAGCTTCTGGGCCTGGAAGGAGAGCTCCACGTAGCCATTGTTCCCGGAGATGTCCTCAGCGATCACCTGGGTCGACAGGGGTCACAGTGGGACCCATGGGCTCCAGGCCAGAACCTCTGGCCCTGGCTGTGGCGGCCCCCAAGGTGGCCCTGGGCTCTGCAGCTCTACAGGCCACCTGCTCCTCTTGCACACAGCCCCCCCCCCCCCAGCTACCACAAGGAAGGGCAGGCCTCACCGTGATTGTGGACTTGCCAGCATTTCTGCCAAACTTCAGCAGCAATGCCCGTGTCATTTTCTTCTGAGCCACAATCTGTGAGCCAGGAAAGTCAAGCAGAGACTCAGGAGGCAGGGGATGCTCAGACCCCTGCCCGTGGGGCCCCTCACCCATCCTCTGCTCCCCACCCGGGCCTCCTGTCATCAGACCACAGTTGTCTGGCATTTGTGGGAGCTGTCTCTCTCCCACCGCCTCCTGGGGTCACCCTCCTCCCCAGCTAGCAGAGGCAGTGTTCCCCCCACGCGGAGGGCGGCGGAGGAGCCCTCACTTCAGCGCTGACCCTGCCGTCACACCGTGGCCCCCAGGTGAGGACCCACGCAAAGGGTGGCAGGTGCGAGCAGGTGCCGGCCCCTCTCCGTCCCCACTATCCCTGGCAAGCCCAGGCTGCTCTAAGGTGACAGAGGGGCCACCACCCTGGCCTACGGGCACAGGTCCCTGTCCCTATTCAGCAAGTGATTCTCTCTCTCTCTTTTTTTTTTTTTTTTTTTTTGCCAGTCCTGGGGCCTGAGCACTGTCCCTGGCTTCTTCTTGCTCAAGGCTAGCACTCTGCCACTTGAGCCACAGCGCCCCTTCTGGCCGTTTTCTATATATGTGGTGCTGAGGAATTGAACCCAGGGCTTCATGTATATGAGGCAAGCACTCTACCACTAGGCCATATTCCCAGCCCCTCAGCAAGTGATTCTAATCCCAGTGCTCAGAGCCCCAGGAACTCATCTCCCAGCCCAGCCTCCTCCTCAACGCCCGCTGGCCGCACTCCCAGCAGCTGTGCACCCCTAATGCGTGTGAACGTTGACACAGGCATGGGCTGCATACAGCTGGTGCAGAGCGATGCCCAAGGATGGAGTTGTTCGACCTTTCCTGCGCCCTCCCGGAAGAACTGTCCTCATATCTCCTAGGAGGAGTCAGTGGCTTTGTGAGGACAAGGGCTCACAGCCCTGGGCTCCATCACCCTTTAGACCCAGGAGCTGAGAGCCCCTCACGGGCTGTGCCGAGGCATAGGGCTGACAGCCGCTGCCCGTGGCATGTCAGCCAGGATGGGTGCAGAGCAGAACGCTGTGAGTCTACTAGCCCATGCCCTCATGTGTCCGTGTGTGCCGCTGTGTCTCTGTGTTCACACACATGTAGCCTGCCTAGCTCATGGTGCGTGTATTCATGTGTGCTCCGATGTCTAATGAGTCCACATGTGTGTTCATGGGCCCATGGGCAGCAGGTGCATCCCAGACCTTGGCGAATGAAATGGGGATAGAGGAGGAGCTAAGGAAACCAGCTTCGACCTAGCAGGATTGGGGCTGAGTCACAACCCAGGTGGAGGAAAAATCGGACCCACCAAGAATGTGCCAAGTGATTCAATACGAGGACCTCAAGAATTGAAAAAGCTTCATTGGTGGGGCCGGGTGGGGGGGCTCGGAGCGGTGCAAATGTGTGATGGGGGCGGTCGGTGTGTATGGTCGTGCAAACCTGTCAGCCTCCGCGCCCACTTTCTATTCATTTTCTCCTGTGTAATTATCCTCAATGAGAAAAAACATCCAGGGCAAGCTAGAAAGTGTGGCATATAAGCCAGGCAAGATGGGGCATTAAATGTGCTTGTCATGCAGGGAGCAGAGGAGCGAAGGGAAGACAGTGCCAGAGGGGGCACTGCCCTCCCATGGAACAGCATCCACACCCCAGTCCCTGCCTCAGTGAGAAATGGAGCCTCTCCTTTGGTGCCAGGGATAGAGCCCAGGGCTTCTACCATGAGCTGAGCAACACCTCAAGCTCAGAGGCTTTTCTGCGCCAGTGTGGGAGGCCCCCTACGTCAGAGGAACGACTGGGCGGCAGGACAATGTATGTTGTAGTTGGAGTCTTGCTTTCTTTTGTTTCTTAAGAGCAAAGTTGTATGTTCATTTGCTCAAGTGAAGATCCTCTCATGGATGATTCTGCCCAGAACGCAACACAGTGGGATGCTGGAAACAGAGCCGCGTGTCACTTAATTTAAAATTATGCATTTAAAACAATGAATAAGGAACGCTGAGCACGGGAGAAACCCCAGAGCTTGGGAAGCTCAAGCAGGAGAATCTCGAGTTCAAAGCTAGCCTTAAGCAAACCATAGCACTTTTGTGAGGGGAGGAAGGCTGGAGCTGGGCAGAGTCTAGAAGCTCTCCCTTGCAGCATCCCCAGGCTCAGACCTACCCTGTCGCCACCCTCTGGCCTCCCTGTCCCAAGGGTCTGGATGCCCACCTGCCCCAAGGTGCACTCCATGCCCCCCAAGAAGTCGTCATCCTGGTAACTGAGCCCAGTGGGCCCGTGGGTGTCATACACCTCGAAGCGCAGCTTCTGCACTTCCTCGAAGTAGTAGTCGACAGTGAAGACCTTGGAGAACACCGGATGCAGGCAGCTCTTCACCACTTCAGTTCTGTCCACCTGCAAACCACAACCCCCGAGCTGGTGCTGCGGAAGCCCTCCCCTCAGACCCCCAGCCTCGACCCCGCCTCCCCTCCCACCCTGTCCTCGCTTTCCCAGCTTGTTCTCCAACCACTGGGACTGACTGCCACGTAACACTGCAGGACTGGTGGCCACCTTGGGGGCCCCTGCTGCAGACCCTGGCGCCCCCTTCCCTGGAGTAGACACACATGTCTAATACTGTGTCTACAGCTTGTGTCTACACACAAGCTACAGCTGCTATGTGCGCTCATCTCACAGCACATCCGCTCGATCTCCACATTGCAGATGGGGAAACTGAGGCTCGGAGAGGGGCCGAGTCCTGCCCAAGAATACTCGGATGGAGTTAGACTCTAACCTTGGGCTAGGCAACCCCTAGATGGAGACCTTTTCCCAGAAGAAATGGAGGCAGAGACCGCCCCCCTCCCCCCGCCCGACAGGAGAACATGGGGTGCACCAGCTCCTCTGATCTAACCAGCTCCTTCCACCTAGCAGGGCCGCAGGGCACCCAGACTCTGTATCTCAAACCAAGGGTCTGCTGCATCCCCAGGGTCCCCCAGACCCTGCACCCCAGACCAGGGGTCTGTCCAGGGCCTCCTCAGGATCCCACAGACTCCTGCATCCCAAACCAAGGGTTTCCCTGCAATCCCTGTGAAATTCAGACCAAGCAACTGGTGTGCGGGTCAGTTCTGGGGTAGCCCACAGTGGCAGAAACCCCAGTACCTCAGACCTTCACCTTCAAGGTCATGTGCCACCCACCTGCAGAAGCCCCTGGTATGGCCTCCCTCCCCCACCCCCGCACAGTCCTTCTGCTGCCACAGCCCTTCCACGGATCCCTCGCCCCCGCCTCCTCCCCACCAGCACATGGCCTTGGAGTGCTAGGACCCCAGCGCCCCCGGAGAGCACTCCTGCCTGGGCACTCTGCGCTGCTCCAGCCCCGGGGGCTCCCGCCTCCCCTGCCCAGCCTGCTGGTCTTCTCACTCTTTCTCCAGGAAGCCAGCGTGTCGCTTGGATGGCCCTGCGGAAGTGTGCCCTAAGCAGCGCCCAGGCGTCCCTGGGGCAGCCCCTCAGAGGCAGGGTCTGAGGGTGCCAGGGCAGGGAGGCCCCGTGCTCCGGGGCTCGGGCCGCCCCCGAGCCGGGGGAGCTCGGTGCGGCTGCCTCGCGGGGCCCGGGCCGTCCTCGGAGCCAGCCACACACATGCAGGAAACTCCGGGACTTCTGCGGAGCCGGCAACAGGCGGCCGGCCACCCGGAGCCGCCGCGGCCCCGGGGCTCTCCTGGCCCCGGCTGTCGGCACGCCGGGCTCCCGCCCGGGCGCCGCCGCCTGGTGGGTGAAGACTGGGAAGAAGCGCACCACCCTGGGGGAGCCCGGGGTCCCGGGGCGGGTGGCAGAGCGGGTCCCCCCGAGCCCCGTGCGCTTCTGGCCCTCGGGTCTCGGGTGCGCCCCAGCGCCTCGCTCCACCGCTCCGGAGCCCGCGGCCCGTCCCTGCGCCCTCCCGGAGCCCGAGCGCCCCCTCCGGACCCCGCCGGGGCGCGGGCCCGCGCCGAGGCCGAGCTGCGGAGGGGCGCCGGCCCCGGGCCCGCGCCCGGCCCGCTCCGCGCCGCCCACCTGCACCCACTCGCCGTGCGCCTGCTGCAGCAGCACCACGCTGGGGTCCGACTTGGTCAGGGGGTCGCGGTCCAGCAGGTGCCGGCAGCTGAGCCGCAGCTCCACCTTGGAGGCGCAGGGCGCGGGCACCGGCCCGGGGCCCGCCGGGCGCTCGCAGCCCGCGCTCATGCCGCCGCCCGAGCCGGCCCCGTGGGCGCCGTGCCGCGGCCCCGGCCCGCGCCTCCGCCGCCCGAGAAATGGTGGACGGGCCGGGCGTGGCCGCGCTTCCCGCACGCCCGCCCGCCCGCACCGGGCGCACGTGGCTCGGGCGGCCGCCGCCGCGCGCGCGGGGACTGCGGGGTGGGGACTGCGGGCGGGAGGGGGCGGGAGGGAGAGCGGGAGGGGGCCGGGAGGGGGCCGGGAGGGGGCGGCGGGACGGCTCCGTGGAGGAACCCACACCCTCTGGCCGGCCGGGGCTGGGACGCGCCTGCAGACGGGGGTCCCCGTCCCGGGACACCGGGCTCGCTCCCAGGCACCGAGGGTCGGGCGATCCCCGCCCCTCCCGGGAGCTCCAGACGCGGCCACCCGGACGACGCACGCTACGGGCGCCCGCGGCCCGGGGCACCGGCGGGCAGAGGGCAAGGGGCCGCCCCGCGGCCGCCCTGAGGGCCAGAGTCGGGTTCTGGGGCGCGCTAGTGCCATCCCCCCGGCAGGAAGGGGTTCCGAGGGAGGGGCCCTGCCCTCCCGCCCCTCCTTGTCCTTCCCTGGCTTGTTCTCTGTCCTCTCACCACGGCAAACAGGCGGAGAAAGATCACCTCTGGCCCATTCCCATGGCAGGGAAAAGACCTGGCCAAATGCGGGGTCTGGGGGGACCCAGGGCCCGGCTTCGGGTCCTCACACTCCGAAGATCCTGGGCTCCTAGAAGCCCCAACCCCAGAAGGAGAAGCCCTGGGCAGGAGGTTGGCCCAGGGGACGCCGGGGGCTCAGGGGGCCCAGGGCAGGAAGCCAGGAACAGGCCCTAGTTGCCCCTCTCGCTTGCCAAGCCGGGTGGTGCCCCCCATGCTCCCAATGCCCCCTGCTGAGGGCCCTGGGACCTTCCCTCCTTGCCCCGGTCAGGTGGCCGGGAGGCTCCACGGCCCTGGGGTGCCCTGCGGGACAGACGGCACATCTCCCAGGCTGTCCCAGGCCAGGCCTCCCTCCCTTCCCTGGTGGAGGGGCAAAACTGCTCCTGGGCTCTGGGCCTCCCAAGCCCTGCAGTCCCAGCCCCCAACCCCCTGTGGAGTACGGGTCCTGGTAGGGGCTTTCCTCTCTTGGGGGGCCCTAGGCTCTTCTGCAACATACTGACTGCCCTCTGAGCCCCTCCACGGGAGGTGAGGGATGAGGATGAAGAATCTGGGCAAGGGACCACGGTAGGGGTAAAGTGGAAGCCCAGCAGGGCTCCAGGACACCAGGCTTAGGCACCTGTCACTGGACCAGCCAGCCTTCCTGCCTGACATCACCCGACGCGCCCTCCTCCTTCCAGGGGCGGTGAAGGCAGCTCTGCCTCCTGCCCCGTGTGGAAATGCTCAGCTCTGCCCTGCGGAGTCCACTGCTGGGCGGGGTAAGCTGCTGAGCTACACAGCAGGCCCATTTTACAGGTCAGAAAGCTTACAGGCATCAAAGAGTTCAGCGGCTGGCTCACTGCCTTGCCATTCAGCTGAGGGGCTCCAGTTCCACCTTGAACAGCCGCCTGTCACAGCCCTGTGGCAAGGGACACATGGCTTTCCTAGAGAGAGGAAGAGAGGAAAGGGAGGATACTTGAAGGAGTTATGGGTTTGAATCTCTGAGCCCAGAGGCTTTGGACACCTCCCTCCACTCAGCCCTGACCATAGCCTGCACTAATGAAAGGAAAGCACAGGAGACAAGGCCTGTGACTCCTAGGCTAGTGCTATCTTCCTGGTTCCTCCTGCTCCGCCCCCTCCCCCAGTGCCAAAGCGGTAGGGGGGGGGACAAGGCCCTCTAGTCCTGAACTCCAGGCAGCCATGACAGCCATGAGCCCTTTTTTGTTGTTGTTACTGTTGTTCCCACTCCTGGGCCCACAGGTAGGAAATGAGATTTCTCCCTTTATATTTTTTTTTGATTGTCGTGTAGGAAATAACATTAGGTTGAAAGATTAGAAAATTCTGATAAACAAGTAAAAATAAAAATCTCAATACCCAGACCTAAACACTACTGACACGAAGATGTTTATTTTCCAACTTACATTCTATACAAGTGTTTTCATTCTTCTCTTTTTCTTTTTCTAGCAATGCCAGGGTTTGAGCTCAGGGCCTGGTGCTTGTTGGGTGTATGCTGCTCCTGAAACACCGCTACGGCTGGTTTTTTGCTATGTTGTTTTTCAGATAGTCTCATTCATGTTTTTGCCCCCAGCGAGCCTTAAGCCTGAATCCTCCTGTGTAGCTGGGATTATAGATGTAAGCCACCATGCCCTGTCACTAGTTTAGTTTAGTTTTGTGCTGGTCCTGAGGCTTGAACGCAGGGCCTAGACACTGTCTCTGAGCTTTTTTGTTCAAGGCTACACTCTACCACTTGAGCTACAGCTTTGCTTCTAACTCTTTTGGTGGTTAACTGGAGATAATAGTATCACAGACTTTCACGCCTAGGCTGGCTTTGAACCTTCTCAGATCTCAGCCTCCTGAGTAGCTACGATTGCAGGTGTGAGCCACCAACACCCAGCTTCCTGGTTTTATTTGCTTTTTTATAACAGATGTCTCTGACTCTCCTCACACCTGCAGTGACTCACTGTAGTTTTATGGCTTAAAAATGAAATGTCCCCCACAGGCTCACGTGTTGAAGGCTTGGACTCCAGCTGGGAGCTCTATTTTGGAAGGGCCTGGAAACTGTCATGGCTGGGGCTGGCTAGGGGAAGTAGGTCACCGGGGGCATGCCTTTGAAGGCTATACTTGGTTGCTGGTTCCTTTCTCACTTCCTCTGTCCACCAGGAGGCAAGAGCACCCCCCCCCCCTTGCCAGGCCTGCTCCTGCTGCCATGATGTTGTGTTTCATAGCTAGACACAGAACCGGTGGAACTAGAGTATGGACTGAAATCTCTGAAACGATGAGCCAGAGCAAATCTCTGCTCCCTTGTTTATGCCCACTATTTGGTTACAGTGGCACAAAGTCTGGAGAGTCAGCTGGGGGCAGTCTACATCTCAAAGGACTGGTCCCCTCTCCGGGCCATGTTCCTGGCCTACCACTGTGCCTGGAACACAGTTTGTACACGCAATGAATGTGTTTTGCTTGTGGTACTGGAGCTCAGACACAGGCCTTCCACACGCTAGGCAAACACTCAGGCTCTACCCACTGGCTGAGCTCACTGGGCTCCACTGCTTCTGTTTGGCTGGGCTCTGGGCCCACAGCTCCACATCACCAGTCCCACTTATAGGGAATTGTACTGCCTGGGGCCTCGTTCACAGTGAGACTAGAAGCTCATCAGGGCCTCAGATAGCTCCAAGATGGCTTCCAGCTCAGAGACGGAGCCAGCAAATATCAGGCAAATGTATGAAGGCACGCACTGGGGAAGATTGATGAGGCTGCTCCTGGACTCCAGTCTGCCTGTGTGCCATCATCACATCTCCATCTCCCACTCCCTCATACAGGCCATTAGGTCAACTGGGGACAAGGGGCCCTTCCCTGGGCTCCACAGGCTCATGGAGGGTCTCAGGCAGTTGGGTCCATGCCTTGGGGATGTCCTGGAACCTGTGGTCCCCATCCACATTCCAGGCGCCAAGCCCTTCCTCCTGCCCTGCCTGTGACCAGAGGCCTCCCTGGCTGTCCTCCAGATCACACATGGCCAGTTGAGGTACACAGGGCTCAGTCAGTACTCACTCTAAAGGCGAGGTTGGGCAGCTGTACCCGGGACCCCTGCTCCCCCTGTTCCTACCTGGCCCTCCGCCCATGTGGCAGCGTCTGGGTCTTGCACTGCAGGTGCACAGGGCTTGCTTGGCTCATTACTGTAGCCAGGGTAATCCATCCGTCTACATCCAGTCTAAGCTGCAGTTCCAGAGCTGCACAAGGCCCGTCCCCCTTGAGGGGGCTGGAAGGCCGCTGAAGCTGACAGCCACGGGGTGCCTCATCCTGTCTCCTCATCTGCCTTGTGGCACAGCACCACCCTGCCCGCAAGAGGTTGTCTCCTAAGCACCTTGAACCTGTAGCATCTGTGGTGGCGGGGCGTTAGCAGGTTTTCTGAAAAGGGGATCAGGTCTGTGCACATCAGGGTAGGTGCTTCCTTTCACAGTCTGTGCGGAAACCCGCCCTCTCCCTTTGTGGTCTCACAACATCTGACTGACTCGAGGGTGGTTTTCCTGGGGATCTGATGCTCACCTCTGAGGAGGCCATGCTGGCTGTGGAGTCCTGGGTGGGTCTGGAATCCCTCAGCTGCCAGCTCTCGGCACCAGGGACTGAGGATGGACCGTCCTCCAGCACGCTCATCGTGGGCTGGAGCAGTGTACAGCACATGCACAGGCACTGATCCAACACGGGCAGATGCTCATGTGGTGCCCAATGAGTACAGAGACCCAAACACACAGACACCTGCTCCCAGGCGTCTCCACACACCCAAGGCCACCTCTCATCGCTCTAGTGACGCCTCCCACCCGCTCTCCTCCTCCTCCCACAAGTGGAGCTGACGCCCCTCACACCTGCTCTGCTCCTGGCCTTCTCTCCTCTCCGGGGCCTCGAGTGGCTACTCCATGTGCTCCTGTAGCCCTGGCAGCACCATCTGTCCTGTGGAGGAGAAGATATGGCACAGCGAGGGTCTAAGGGGCTTGAGGTCACACAGCATGCATGGGAACCTGGCCGCCCCCAGATGTTTTTGATGGCCTTACTTCCCCCCATTTAGGCTATTCACAGCCAACCACAAAGCACATGGCTGTGCTGGTCCTCCCAGCCTCTGTGGATGTAGACAGAAGTGTTCCTGGGCCAGGACAGCTTCCACCAGACAGGGATGCCTTTGAGCCAGACCCTCTGTGTGCAGACACTGTCTGTCTCAAGGACCTGAGGTGCAGACAGACTCCTGACCACTGTTCCCCTCTTCTTCCTGTCAGCCCTTTCTGACCAGCAGTGTCCCCAGGCCCATGGCTGCTTCTTAGGCCTCTACTGCCACTTGAGACCCACTTGCCAGTGTGCCTGGGCCTCTATTCACCTGGCTACTCCTCTGGCCCCCACTGCCTGCTTCCCTGGACATGTCCACTGTGGCTGTGGGAACACGGTGCCCACTATGCCTGTGGTGTAGACATGGGAATGCGGTGTCCACTGTGGCTGTGGTGTGGATATAGGAATGTGGTAGGCAATGGACTCTGTCATGTATCCTATGACCAAAATGAATGGGGCTGTATGGCCTTGGACCTTGACCTTGGAAATTGCAGCCAGGTAAACCTGAGTCCGGGTGGTCAGGCACTTCCTCTGAGCTGAGGGCCATGCTCTCCAGATGCCCTCCAGACACAGAGGCTGGCTGGCTGTGAGGTTCTTGCATTCTTGATGGCTGGCGTCTAGGCTGGACTGGGCCTCAGAAGGTCGAGGGCCCGAGAGGGCTAGGCATGCCTGGCTAGCAGGGTGTAACTGGGCAAGGAGGGGGTCAGGTCCACAGGGTTTCAGGCTGACAGGGACTTAAGACTACACCTAAGCCTGTTCCACCTGCGCCCTCTGGAGGAGGCTGTGAGCCACTGCCTCCTAAGTCTGTGCACTGGGCTCCTCTGACATTGTCCCAGCACAGTGGTCTGTCCAACGTGGGGCCACTAGTGTCCCCTCATCCCATAGATGGGCAGAAACCTCACCCCACCTGCAGGACAGGGAAAGGGGGCAGAGCAAGTACTAGGAAGGGCGGGGACTGCATAGCAGCCAGCGAGGGATACAAGAAGGCTCAGACCAAGGGTGTCAGAAACGGGGCTGCTCCCCAAGCTGTGGCCTTCAGAAAACCTTGCAGAAGCAGAGGCCAAGGCCAAGTTGGGGGTGGGGGGCTGCGGGGGACAGGGGAAGATCTCACTCAGTCTCTCATGGGGACCCAGCTGTGGGGGGATTAGCTTCTGTGCGCAACAAATTGGCCAAAACAGCAGTGGACACATAAGACGCTATAGCAACAGTGACTATGGTCTCACCATGGGGTCCTTGTCTGGAGCTCGTAGGCAGTGGGAGAGGACCTTCCAGGAGCTGCTCATAGTGAGCTGCAATTGTCGGCTCCTGGGAGGGGCCTCCTCTTGGGGCTACTTTCCCAGGTAAGCCCAGGTAAGAAAAGGAGAGGAAGGGAGAGGAAGGAAAGAAGGGGGGGGGGTGCGGGTGGAGGGCAGAGGCAGAAAGGTAGAGCAAGGCTGGGAGGGAAGAGGGAGATAGGAAGGAGGAAGGAAAAGGGATAGAGATGGGGAAAATGTGAGAGGGAGAAGAAAAAGGACAAAGGGATGAAGAGGGAGAAAGAAGTGGGGAAAGAAAGCCCAAGATGGCAGCGACCATTGCCTGGCCAGTCTGGAAACTGGTCCACGGGGCTGGACACAGGCAGGCTGGCTGCCAGTCATGAGACTCTGGTCCTGTAGCATTGATGGCAAGGTGTCAGGCAGGTGGTGTCCGGGCTGCTCACCAGGGAGGGCCCATTTGGCTTATCATTTGCTTGACTCCTCTGGGGCTTGAACTCAGGACCTGGGAAGTCCCTGAGCTTCTTTTGCTCAAGGATAGCACTCTATCACTTGAGCCACAGCACTTCTGGCTGTGGTATTGAGGAATTGAACCCAGGGCTTCATGCCTGCTAGGCAAGCACTCTACCACTATGCCACTTGGTATTTTTGGCAAGAGAGGAGGCTTGGATGTGCTCCTGCCACACTGTCCACTCTTTCAGTACTTTATTTCCTACAAGCACCCCTTCAGGGAATTCTCTGTAAGGGGGGACTGGGCAGGCCTGGTTACATTCCACTTTCCCACGTCTCTGGGGCTTCATGTGCAGATGTGGGAACTGGAACATGCCTCTCACCCATAGCATGCACAGTAGTACATGTCACTGGGCCAGTCTAGCAAAGGAGTCAGGAGGCTATGCACTGCTGGTGGCTTCCTCTGGGCTGTCCCCAGGCCCAGAGCATTGGGGCCTGCCACACTGCCTGGGTGGTCACGTGAGGATGTGAGAAAAGAGCTGCTGAGTTTTTCCACCAGCCTGCACTGAGGGCCAGGGCCAGAGCTGCTTCTAATCCAGGAACTCCATGAGGGCAGGAACCAAGTTTTCATTTTGTTTACTGTTTGTACAGCCTGGGAGCATGCCTGGCATGCCACAGGAACCTCCTACTAGTCCCACTGCGGGCATGCATATCTGCTCAAGCTGTCTCTGCAAGTCAGACACAGAGGCAACCCTGGGGTATCGTTAATGGCCAAGGTCTTGTCTTAAGTAGACTCTGGCAGAGCACATCAACAACTCAGGATTTCCTGCCCTCGGACTTGGGCTCCTCTGCCAGGCATAATGGCAGCTATATGTTAACACTGGGTATGGCAGGCCCTTAGCCTTGAGAACTGGGAGGCTCCCCACATGAGAACACTTATATGAAGGCCTGTCCTGGGCACAACACAGGAACCAGAGCTCACTTAGGGCAAAGCAGCTTCTTCTCACCACTGCCCAGCACCTCACATGTGCTCCCTGATGAGAGCCTGCAGGTCATCTTAACCTGGGCACGTGAGCGTCAATGCCAGGCATCCAGGCATGCCAAGTGTCTGCAGGGGCAGCACACGGTCTCCATGGACATGACACACATGGTGTGACAGGGAGACATAAGGGCACCTATTGTGTTGGAAATATTCCACTGCTTCATAAAGATCTATACCTGGAAACATGAGCTTCCAGACAAAAAACCCTCAGTCTTCTACTAGAGAGAGGTCACCTTTCCTGCCAAGATGCATGTGCATTCCAAGTAAGGACCTTAGTGCAAATGAGGTCTGAGGCACTTAATTGGAAAAACGCTCTGGCTAAAGGCACAAGTGAGGGCTGGGGATATAGCCTAGTGGCAAGAGTGCCTGCCTCGGATACACGAGGCCCTAGGTTCGATTCCCCAGCACCACATATATAGAAAACGGCCAGAAGCGGTTGTCAGGGACCGAGACCCTGACTTGAGCCTCTGGCTGGAAGCCACCATAGAAAACGTGCTATTGAGCCTCTGGCTGGAAGCCACCATAGAAAGCATGCTAAGAGGCCAACCATTGAGTCAGCACCACCTTGGTTGCACTGGATGGCCCAGTTCATAGAGCAATAATAATAGATAATTCTTGAGAATAAACCTACCAGAACGTCCTACAGTCAAGTCTCTTAGCAACCCAGGTAGGACCCAGAGTATAGGAACATTTTGTGGTCAGGTCACTTAGCAACTCTCCCCTATAGCATGACCAGTAACCTTTTCACCCTGCCAAGGTCCTGCTACCCCAAGCCAACTTCCTACAGGTGCTGAAGAACTGCCCCCTCCTGCTCCAAGATTGCCCCCTCCTGCTTTAAGAGTATATAAGTGTGTGAAAAATCAAAATAAATTGGCAGCTTGAACAGACTCCCATTTGTCTTGCTGTCCTCTTTGCGTCTCCCTTTCCCTGCATTCTCTCTCGTAGGTGGTCTCCCCTGTTGATGTCCTGCAGGTCGGGACAACTGGCGCCCAACGTGGGGCACGACCTTCCCTCACGAGACGAGAACGTCCCTGTCGGAAGAGCCAAGCGCTTGGTGGTCATCATTCTCTTTGGGAACACCCGGCCCAACCACAAGAGAAGCCTATTAAGGTGAGAAACGGTGACAGGGACGCAGTTCGGCTTAGGCAGATCGCCGAACCATGGGACAGGGCATTTCAGCCCATGACCAGTTTGTCAGGGGTATCAAGGAGGCACTCAAGACGCGAGGAGTGAGGGTTCGTAAAAAAGATTTACAAGTTTTCTTTAATCGCTTAGATGATTGTTGTCCATGGTTTCCACAGGAAGGAACAATAGATGTAAAAAGATGGGCTCGTGTGGGGGATTGTCTCAAAGACTATTATCGATCCTTCGGCCCGGAAAAGGTGCCTGTAGTTACATTTTCTTATTGGAACTTAATTAATGACATTTTAAAAGTCCACTCCCACACCCCTGCCCCCGATATTCAGTCAGTTATTTCCCAAGGAGAGGAGGTTATGAAACAGAGTAGACCCCCCTCCAGAGCTTCCTCTCAGGGCCCGCCCTCAGTGGTAGAATTGTCAGATATGGAACAGGGGACAGTGCCTTCCGCGCCTAAACAAATTTATCCCTCCTTAGCAGACTTTGAGGGCCCAAAACCCCTTGACCCTGGCGACGCCGCCATTTTAGAGGAGGAGGCTGCTCATTATCATAACCCTGATAGCCTCGGAGAGGACCCAATACCCCAATTTTCCCAGCCGCCGCCATACAAATTCCCCCAAAAACACCCATTCTGCGGCCCGCTCCTTGATGGACACCATGGCTCTCTTCCTATCGCCATTCCGGTCCCTTCAAACCTCCCTGACAGCATCCGCCAGTTGCGGGCCACTCTGGAGGCGCGCCGCGAGTACCGGAGTCTCTTAAAGGAACTTCAGTCCCTAGACCAGGAACTCTCTGACCTGGTACTGCAAAATAAACAACCTAAAACCATTCCACTTAAGACAAAAGCTCAGACCCGCCTGGCATTCCCGGTCACCCGCAGTCAGACTCAATGTCCCTCTCATTCTGAGGAAGAAGATTCCCCGCCGCCCCTAGAAAGGGAGGAGGAAAACCCAGCTGAGGGCGGGGAGGACGATCCTGATACAGGAACGGGTGAAGAGCCCACTACTGGCCACGGCCAGCGCTACAAAAGGCTAGACCTTCGGTTTCTTGAACGTCTCAAAGCCGCCTGCAGTCAATACGGACCCACGGCTCCGTTTACATTGGCCTTGATTGAAAACCAGAGTGAGACATGGTTCACTCCTAATGATTGGCATTTTATTGCCCGTGCCACCCTCTCTGGGGGAGATTTCGTTCTGTGGAAGACTGATTATTCTGAACAGGCTCGGGAACTAGCCCGCCGTAACAGCGAGAGCCCTACTTCCCAAAACTGGACAGTTGGCAAATTTCTAGGCACGGCGCCTAATGATAAAAATGAAACTCAGGCGGCCTTTCCACCGGGACTCTTAACACAAATTCAAATGGCAGGCCTTAAGGCCTGGAAGCGGCTCCCTCAAAAGGGCTCCGCCACCACTTCCTTGGCAAAAGTCCGGCAAGGACCAGACGAGCCTTATAGTGATTTTATCTCCCGCCTTAATGATGCGGCAGAGAGGCTGCTCGGCTCTGGGGAAAACGAAAGTACCTTCGTTAAACACCTTGCTTTCGAAAATGCCAACCCGGCTTGCCAAGAGGCCCTTCGCCCCCATCGGGAGAGAGCCACCCTTTCTGATTATGTCCGCCTCTGCGCGGGGGTCGGTTCCGCCCATGCTATTGGATTGGCCATTGGGGCAGCCCTTAAGGCAGCCAATTTTCGCCCCTCTGGTGGCATTTCACAAAATCGCCTTTGCTTTACCTGTAAACAGCCTGGTCATTTTTCCAGAGAGTGTCCTCAAAAGCAGTCTCCCCGGGGAACTGCAGCCCTTCCAACCATGCCCTCCCCAGGTGTTACTCCACGCCCTTTGCCCAATTCTCTCTGCCCCCGATGCGGACGAAGATTTCATTGGGCAAATGAGTGCCGTTCCAAGACTGATAGTCAGGGGCGTCAGCTTCTCCCTCGGAAGTCGGGAAACTTCCCTCGGGGCCAGCCCCTGGCCCCCACACCTCCGGGAGCGCCCCAGGGGGCCTTGCAGGCTGCTCCCCAACCAAGCCAAGTATTCAATCCCTCCAGCGCGCCACCCCAGGCAGCGCAGGCCTGGACCTCTGTTCCACCACCAACACAGTACTAGACCCCCTCAAAGGCACTCAAATAATTCCTACCGGAGTTTGGGGGCCTCCCCCTCCCGGCACTCATGCCCTCATTCTTGGCCGCGCCTCTTCAACTTTAAAAGGTATTCACATCCACCCAGGAATACTCGACAGTGACTATTCTGGAGAAATTCGACTTTTGGTCTCGTCCACAGGTGGCAACAAGCACCTGAGTCCCGATTAACACTCTCCCAGGTTACGGGACAGGGCAGATGCCTGATCACTGCTGGAGCCAAAACCCTCATCCTCCCTACAGCCTTTCTGTAACACCACTGATTTTCTCCACAGCACAGACACCTCCGGATACATCCTTCCCACCAACGACACCTGGTGGGCCTGCACCGATGGCCTAACTCCTTGCATTTCCCTAGAGCTTAACACGGCTGCTTCCCCGCTGTTCTGTATTCTAGTTCAGGTTATTCCTCGCCTAACATATTACTCCCAGAAACAGTTTTCTGCCCTGTGGGAAGGTGTACCAGCCCAAGAGATGTCCCTCCCTAGACAAAAGCGAGAGCCTATCTCAACCATCACCTTAGCTGTTCTGTTAGGATTAGGAACCGCAGGGGCAGGGACAGGCATAGCGTCCATGGTTTTAACCAATAAACATTATTCTGAACTTAGGGCCTCCATAGATGAGGATATAGAACAACTAGAGAAAGGCATTTCCGCCCTGGAAACATCTCTCACGTCCCTTTCTGAGGTTGTCCTACAAAACTGCCGAGGGTTAGATTTGCTGTTCCTCCAACAAGGAGGCCTGTGTGCGGCCCTCAAGGAAGAATGTTGTTTTTATACTGATCACACTGGGGTCGCTAGAGATAGCATGGCCAAAGTAAGAGAAGGATTAGAAAAGCGTAGGCGAGAAAGAGAAAAGGAGCTTGGTTGGTTTCAAACATGGTTTTCCACCTCTCCGTGGCTCACCACCTTGCTTCCCTCCCTCCTTGGACCACTGGTCGGCCTAATTATCATCTTAACCTTTGGACCATGGGCCTTCTCGCGACTAAAGCGGTTTGTTCAAACACAGCTCAGAGAAAGCTCGGAGAAGCGCATTCAGGTCCATTATCGGCTAGACCTAGAGGACAGGGGCATCGCCCCTAGCCCCCCTGCACATTCCCCAAATCTCAGGCGGGGATGCTAATGTGCTTGGGACATGGGCCCAAGTGTTGAGGAGCGAAGAGGGCACAGCCAGGACTGTGCGAGGTAAGGACTCGGTGGAGTCCTCCGATAAGCCTGAGTACCCCGGCGGCATACTCCATTGCATGGCGGTTGCGCAGGAACCCCTTTCCGCCCCCACTCAAAAACTGCGCCTTTCCAGTAAGCTCAGGGGCCGAGGGGACGCCCACGGTTCCTGATGCCGCCTCCAGGAAAATGTCCTTGTGGGATGGAGCCCCTGTCGCCCCTCTAAGTCTCCTCAGCTCTTGCTTGGTCCTAATAAAAGTAAAGGGAGGAGATGTCAGGGACCGAGACCCTGACTTGAGCCTCTGGCTGGAAGCCACCATAGAAAACGTGCTATTGAGCCTCTGGCTGGAAGCCACCATAGAAAGCATGCTAAGAGGCCAACCATTGAGTCAGCACCACCTTGGTTGCACTGGATGGCCCAGTTCATAGAGCAATAATAATAGATAATTCTTGAGAATAAACCTACCAGAACGTCCTACAGTCAAGTCTCTTAGCAACCCAGGTAGGACCCAGAGTATAGGAACATTTTGTGATCAGGTCACTTAGCAACTCTCCCCTATAGCATGACCAGTAACCTTTTCACCCTGCCAAGGTCCTGCTACCCCAAGCCAACTTCCTACAGGTGCTGAAGAACTGCCCCCTCCTGCTCCAAGATTGCCCCCTCCTGCTTTAAGAGTATATAAGTGTGTGAAAAATCAAAATAAATTGGCAGCTTGAACAGACTCCCATTTGTCTTGCTGTCCTCTTTGCGTCTCCCTTTCCCTGCATTCTCTCTCGTAGGTGGTCTCCCCTGTTGATGTCCTGCAGGTCGGGACAAGAGGTGCTGTGGCTCAAGTGGCAGAGTGCTAGCCTTGAGCGGGAAGAAGCCAGGGACAGTGCTCAGGCCCTGAGTCCAAGCCCCAGCACTGGCCAAAAAAAAAAGAAAAAAAAAAGGCACAAGTGGTTCCTGCTTATAACCCTATTTATTCAGGAGGCTGAGATCTTAGGATCTCAGTTCAAAGCCAGCTGGAGCAGGAAAAGTCCCCCAAGTCCCTTATCTCCAATTAACCATCAGAAAACCGGAAATGGAGTTGTGATTCAAAGTGGTAGAGTGCTAGCCTTGAGCCAAAGAGCTCAGGGATAGTACCTAGGCCCTAAGCTCAAGCTCTGCAATCAAAAATAAATAAATCACCAATTTACCCATTACCAGTCTGGGGCATAACTCAGCATTAGATAATGCTTGGCAAATATACCACACTGGTTTTGACCTGGGGGGGAAGCAACTGTACTTCAGAGTTAAGAGCCTTCAAACCTTCTCAACTCCCAAAAAAGGCACGTGTCATAAAACCTCTCCACTAGGAAACTGCTAATCAGGAATTATAGTGCCAAAATACAAGCAGGATGCAACTCAGGCTCTGGGGCGTGTTAGGTAAACACCCTCCACCTTAACAAGCCAGCTTGAACTGCCATGCTCAGGTCATTCTTCACACAAGAGACCCAACCATCATTTCCTGAGGGTTTATTACAATACTCCAACACAGCTTTATTTTTTCTTCTCAACATCTTGTTCAGCAGCCTCCTTGGCCCTTTTAGCTCGGATACCAAACAGTCGGGCATTGGCACGGGCCATGCGAAGACTGGCGAAAGCCTTGAAGTTCTTCTCCTCCTCTGTGATAGCTCTGGCCTTCTCCTTCTTGTAGACCTGGGAGGAAGGACAGGGGCCAGGTCATACCTTCACAGCGAGGAGCTGAGGCCCAGCAAAGGCCTCAAAATGGTGAGACACAAAGAACCACGCTTGGGCTGGGAATGGGGCTCAGCAGTAGAGTATTTGCCTAGCATGCATGAAGCCCTGGGCTCGATTCCTCAGCACCACATAAATAGAAAAGGCAGTAAGTGGCGCTGTGGCTCAAGAGGTAAAGAGCTAGCCCTGAGCTAAAAGGATCCAGGGACAGTGCTCAGGTCCAAGTCCCAAGGCTGGCAAACAAAAAAAAAAAAAAAACCCAAGGAACCATGCTTTGTGGATTTAAAAACACCCCCATACCAAACTTGGCTTATTTGTTGTGATAACTTAATGTCTTCGAAAGGAATTGAAAGCACAAGTGACTTAAGGACTTGGGAACTATTAGATCACTTCCTAAAGGATTAGGTACACCAGATCACCAAAGTGGCCTGAGCCTCCAAACACCAATTAACAAGGACCCAAACAGAATGGGAATAAAGCTTGAGAATTACTCAAACATCTAAAGGGGAGGGTAAGCACCTTAGAATTAATTAGCTTTAGCTATCCCTGCTAAGAGTTAACCCCTCAGGACTAAAGGGACCATCTTGTTTACAACCTAGAAATCTCAACAGCCACCTATCTGGTGCCTGCCCAACACACACACACACACACACACACACACACACTCACTCCAACCACTCATCCACCTGCCAATCTTATCTAGAGCATCAATACCAGGACCAGGGTCTGAACAAACCAACTGTCCACTTACGTTACGGATAGGCATCACTGGTCCTGTCAGCTGGGTGGCCAATTTGAGCTCTTCAGCCTGTTTGTGTTAATTAAGTCAAGTGAGTTCAATTTTTGCTTGTTAAGGTAGGCCCTCATGCCCACTACCCACCCATAGCCACAGCACCCCTTATCCTGTGCTCCTAAGAGAAACTGCTGGCTGCGCTTGCTCACATCTGGAGTACCTAGCAGAGAGCCCAGTAAAATCACTCTGCCCTGTACACAAAATACAGAGGAATGCTTGGTCTGTCCTGAAGTACTATAGATCCCATCCTCCATTTGCTCCCTGCTGCAGACACTGACCACTTTGTTAGTGGGGTATGTCTGGACATATAGCACCTCAAAGGCAAATGGCATTAACGACAAAATACTGGTTCCAAGCCAGAGAGCTCCAGCCATTACAAGACAGAAGCACCACAGGGCTGGCCTATTGGCAGCATATGGCTGATTAATTATTAGGATCTGTCTTGCCACTAAATCACCAACCCCCTGCCCTATGTACACGAAGGTAATGAATGGAGGAAAGGCTGCAGGTATGTTTTATCCTGGTCCCCAGGTCCACCCACAAGATGCTAGTTGCCTCTAAATCAAGATTCTTGGGCCGCTCCCACACCATCAGGCTTGGGACAAATGCACTCACAGAGCTGTCTCCCTTTTTGGGGGCCGAGGGCTTCCTGGGGAAGAGGAGGAGTTTGGAGCGGTACTCCTTCAGCCGCTGCACGTTCGCCTGCAGGGACTCAGTGGATTTATTCCGCCTCCTTGGGTCTACAGAGATGCCAATGGTCCGGGCCACCTTTTTGTGAATGCCGGCCACCTGCCCAGAAAAAAATGGATGAAACCCCGCGGAGACTCTGCTCTGCGGTCCCCAGTGAGGAGGCCCAGTGTCAGATGGAAAAGGGTTCAAAAGCACTTTCATCAACGAGGTGCAGCGATTCCGGAGAATGTCATCATTTCACCGAGCCCGAGAGGCAACCCCAGACCCATTCGAGCAAACCACCCACCCTGCCCAGACTCACCCGCAGCTCCTCCAGGCTGAAGCCCCGGCCGGCTCGGACCTTGGTGTGGTACCTCACCGTGGGGCATCTGACTATAGGCCGGATGGGGCCGGACGCGGGGCGCGGGGCGATGCGGCGCGCTTTGGCCTGCCGGGCCTTGCGTCTGGGGAAAGAAAGCACAGCGCGTCGGTTCCACCTCCCGGTCCAAGACCTGAGGCCCCGCGAGCCGCCCCCGCGCGGCCCCGCCGCCCGCCGAGCACCTGCGGATCTTCCGGGCCGGCTGGTTAAACCAGGTGGCCACGCGCCGCTGCCAGTCCTTGTGGAAGTGGGGCTTCAGGATCATGCCATTCCGGCTGGGCGCCATGGCTGCCTACAGTCGGGAAAGGAGAGTGAAGACCAGCGCCCCGCGTCGCCGGAGCAAGCCCCCCGCCCGAAACCCGGCCCGACGCCATCGGTGGCGGCGAGGAGGTCCCCGCGTGGGCGCGCAGGCGGCATCGCCGGGCCGATGGCGGTGGATGGCGGCGGATGGAGCTGGATGAGGCCCAGAGGCGGCACGCAGACGGACTCACCTCCTGTACCGGAGAACGGCCGAGCGGAAAGGAGCTGCGCCGCAAAGCACCATGGGGTAGTAGAGAGCCCGGCCAATCAGAAGCGCCAGAGATTTTTGACCAATCAGAGCAGAGAAGGGAGGAAGTGATGCCTGAGCCGCGCCGACGTCGGCGCGGTCACGGCCGCCTATTCCCCGGACGTCCCGGTCGCTGGCCGCGCCGTAGCCAGGCTCCACGGGAAGGGGCGAGCGGGCGTCTGCGGCTGAGGCGGACCGGGCCAAGGTGGGGGGTCCACGGTTAAATGGAGGCCGAAGGCCGGGCCCTGGTGCCCCACGCCTGCAGTCCTAGCTGCTCAGGAGACTGAGGATGGCGATTCAAAGCCCGCCTGAGCAGGAAAGTGTGAGGCTTTTTTTCCCCTTTTGGTCGGTTGTGGGGCTTGAACTCGGGGCCTGGGCGCTGTCCCGGAGCCTCTTTGTGCTCACGGTTAGCGCGCTACCACTTTGAGCCACTGCTGGTTTTCGAATGGTTCATTGGAGATGAGTCTCGCGGCCTTTCCTGCCCAGGCCGCCTTTGAACCGCGATCCTCAGATCTCAGCCTCCTGAGTAGCTAGGATGACAGGCGCGAGCCACTGACTACCGACTGTGAGACTCTAACTCCAACCAACAACCAAAAAAGTGGGAAATGGGGACGTGGCCCAAGTGACAGAGCGAAAAGCGAAGGGATAGCACCCAGGCCCTGAGTTCAAGCCCCAGGACCAGTACCCGCAAGGAAAAAAAAAAAAAAAAAAAAGGCCTGGGGAGTGGAAGTCTAGTAACTTATTGGTTAATTGGAAGTAGAATCTCACGGACTTTATAATGACAGCTGGCTTCCCACCAGGTTCCTCCAAGTCTCAGCCTCCTGAGTGGCTAGAATTACCCTGTGAGCCATAGGTACCCAGCCAGGCATTTTAATTTTTGCTATCAGTGTTTGCTAAGTTTGGCTGGATTGGATGGACTTGTGCAAGAAAGCCAAACAAGAGCTTGGGGACAGTCTCTCACACGCCAAAAAATTAGCATGCTTTTAAAGGCTGTCATTCAAATATGGGCTGGTGGTTGAATTAGGAAAATGTATAACCTGACTCAAGGAAACAATGTGTTATAAAACTAGCCAGTTTGTTAACTTTCCAAAGTCATGACATAAACAGGTTTAAGATTAAAATGACTGCAATATGAGAAATTCTAATGTTAGAAAAACAAAGTACATCATTACTTGAAGCTATAAAGTTTGCTTATGAGTATCCTAGAAATGTACAGTTATATGACTTTGGAATTCTAGTTCATATTTTTCTTTTCATACCCTTTGCCTTTTGGGGCTTTCCAGGATCGTGTTAAAATATGTTAAGACCAGGGACTGGGAATATGGCCTAGTGGTAGAGTGTTTGCCTCATATACATGAAGCCTCAGCACCATATATATAGAAAAAGCCAGAAGTGGCGCTGTGGCTCAAGTTGGTAGAGTGCTAGCCTTGAGCAAAAAGAAGCCAGGGACAGTGCTCAGGCCCTGAGTTCAAGCCCCATATGTGTGTGTGTAAATGTAAAGACCATGTGCGTGGTTTGGCACTGATGACTCACACTTATAATCCTAGCTATTCAGGAGGCTGAGAGCTGAAGTTGTGATTCAAAGCCAGCCCAGGCAGAGAAGTTTGAGTCTTATCTTTAGTCAATACAAATCTGACAGTGGAGATATGGCTCAAATGATCGAGCTCCAGCCTTTGAGGCCCTGAGTTTGAACCCCAGTACTGGCACTGTCACAAAAAAGACCATGTGTTTGTCTCTAAAGGGATGTCAGCTAGAAGACGGGTCACAAAAGGTACAGTCGTGCCTCACTATGTCCACTCAGCTGCCCACAGGACAGAGTCAGTACTGAGCCTGGTTTCTCTGACCTCAGCATTGACCATCCAGGACTGCCTAGTTACTGCCTTGAGTCCCTCACCTCCAGAACCTTAGCAATATGGGGTGTGTCATAGCTGAGGCACAAGAGTGACTTTTGGCAAGAACCACAACATTTTTATTTAGGTAAAATCTTGTTATACAGCCCAGCATGGCCTTGAACCCCCAATCCCCAAGTCAGTGGGCTTATAAACATGCACTGTGATGTCTTTCTGCCCAATACCTTTTCAAACACGAATGAGGCACATGGCATATCACCAAGAATGGTCATAAAGCTAAAAGTCTACATGACTCATTTCTGTAAATTAGTCTACTGGTGCAATCAAGTCCTAGGAGGCCAGGCTTCACCTTCATTTTACTGAAGTGTTGTATTTTCAAGTGTGTCACAGCCCATGTGCTGGCCAAACATCAGCTACTCAGCAAATGACTTCCTAAAAAACAGACACAGGTCATCCCAATGGGTAGCATGTGCCATGTCCACTTTACAGATGATGTCATTCCCCCCCCCCATGAAGATACCACCTAAACCATGTGCTAATCTTTGGTAATAAATATGGAGAACCAAGGCGAAGGCCAAAGTGTTCTTCGACACTTTGGTGCTCAGGTACCTGCCCTCCTACTGTCCAGCAGCTTCCTTAAGCACTAAGTGCTGGCTCCAAGAGAGTAAGACCCTTCCTTGTTCAGTAAGTGATGGAATCCATCCTCCAAACGCAGGGAGGATGGAGGTGCTGTGGGTGAGTGTCTGGGGCTCACCAGAGGACTTGGTCCTTTTGTGGCCAGACTCCTACAGAAGGGGTTCTATTAGTACTGCTGTGACACCGGACAAACCTGGCAGGGTTTGTGCAGTATAAATGTAGATTCTCTATCACAGAGTAGGTCAGTGAAATACCAATTTTAAGGGCCATCAAAACGAAGGTGTCGGGCTGGGAATATGGCCTAGTGGCAAGAGTGCTTGCCTCCTGTGCATGAAGCCCTGGGTTTGATTCCCTAGCACTACATATACCGAAAATGGCCAGAAGTGGCACTGCGACTCAAGTGGCAGAGTGCTGAGCAAAAAGAAGCCAGGGACAGTGCTCAGACCTTGAGTCCAAGCCCCAGGACCGGCAAAAAAAAACAAAGCAAAACAAAAAACACAAAACCAAAAACCCAAAGGTGTCCCTAAGGCAGTAGGATGGACCAGTGAGGACAGAACAGTAGGTGGCAGTATTTGAATCCCCTAGGGCTCAGTGCCTGGTCCCTCTTCTGTGATCCTCAGAAGAGCCAACGCCATAAGGAGGAAAGCAGTCAGCTCAGAGGCCCTTTCATCCCAACTCTGTTAGCATTCTAAGGGAAACACAGACCCGAGTTTCAGGCAGGAACCTACAGATGTTCAGTTTGGTGTTGACGGAAACCCTGTATAAACCCTGATCACCTATACATACAATCCAACTGTAACCTATGTACAACATTAACAGTACTGACAATCTTCCCCACAGGGGAAAGTGACATAAATAAAAAGTTCAATCAGTCAAGTCTATAAGAACATTTACTAATGATACACAAGTAAATCAGTAAACAGATCTCAAAGGCCCTCCACAGAAATCATCCAAGGCTGAAAGGAACTAGGACAAGACTAAGAGAGCCGTTCCTGATTCACTGCAGGTGACGTCAGGGAGTCCCAGCTATCTGTGGAGCTGCCTCTTCCTCTCCAGAGGTCTGCTTCTCTGCCTGGGCATCAATCCACCTCTGTGGGGCAATCATTTTCTTAGGCCCATGTGGCGGTGGTCCAATGAGGGCTTCAATATCCTCATAGTTTATCACTTCCTTTTCCAGAAGGGCATTCGCCAGCTAGAAAGAACAAACACAGCAGTGTGAGTCTCCAAAACAAAGACAAGAGCCTTTGAGAGCAAAGCATCTGAGATGGAGATGCAGTCCACAGAGGCGTCTCTGTGTCCAAGCAGCCATGAGGGCTTGACTCTGAGGACATTTCAGACAAGCTGCTTTCCCAGGAAGCAGAGGCATGAAGGTGGCTCGGGCAGTGAAGAATCACTCCCTGTCTCAACTCTGGAAGTGATCTGCCAGCTGCCAGTTCACTCAATTTCTCTACTTCCTTTAAAAAATGCCACCTATTCTTGGCAAATTAAGTTTTCTTTAGCAAACAAGGTCTGTGTGTGTCTGTGGTGAGGGTTAAAACGTGGGGGCGTGTCTATGGAGAAGGGGTAGAACGTGGGGGCCTGTCTGTAGAGGGGGTAAAACATGGAGGCATGATAGAGGGTGCAGGGGTAAAATGTGGGTGCCCCCAAATGGAGGACAGTAAGAGGGAAGCATGGGATCCAGGACTCACAGCCACAGATAGGGCAGAAATATTTGAAACATACCCCACAAACCTGTGTCCCACTCACAGCTTGCTGGTTAGAGCAAAAACTTGCAGTTTTTTCCTTGCTGGGTGCTAAGTATGGAACCCAGGGCCTTGAGAATGCTATTTCCACACCCTCGCCCCGAGCTGCAGTCCAGCCCTGTACCCCACACTGGCTGAACAGAACAGTAACCTCTGGGACTGGGCTTAGCCTCTGGGGCTTCGCTCCCCGCTCAGCTGCTCTGGTATGCCGCTAAGGATCAGAACCTATCACCTATGTGTGGGTAGGTCAGTCCTGACACTCAGCATGCCCCTGACGACAACCCACTCTCCCCATCTTGGTCCCTCGCACTAAGTTCTTAAGCTCAGAGCTAGTCTGCAATGTGGACCTTGTTCATACACTGAGCCTGGCTTCGCCTGCATACAGTATGTGATGACAAGCACTATGGTTTGGAGCTGACACTGTGGACTGAAAACACGATTCCTGACTAACAGACGTGTGTGTGTGTGTGTGTGTGTTGGTCTTGGGGCTAGAACACACAGGGTCAGAGCACTGTCCTTGAACTTATTTGTTGTTGGGTTTGTTTTTTTTTGTTTGTTTTTTGCCAGTCCTGGAGCTTGGACTCAGGGCCTGAGCACTCTCCCTGGCTTCTTTTTGCTCAAGGCTAGCCCTCTGCCATTTGAGCCAGAGCCCCACTACTGGCCATTTTCTATATATGTGGTACTGAGGAATCGAACCCAGGGCTTCATGTATGCGAGGCAAGCACTCTTGCCACTAGGCCATATTCCCAGCCCTGTCCTTGAACTTTTGTGTTCAAGGCTAGAGCTCTACCACTTGAGCTACAGCTCCACTTGTGTTTTTTTGGTGGTTAATTGGAGATAAAAGTCTCATGGAGGGGCTTGGGATGTAGCTTAGCAGCAGAGTGCTTGCCTAGCATGCACGAAGCCCTGTGTTCAAGTAGAGTGCTGGCCTTGAGCAAAAAGAAACCAGGGACAGTACTCAGGCCCTGAGCACAAGCCCCAAGACTGGCAAAAGAACAAAATCTCAGGGACTTTCCTGCCCGGGTTGGCTTCCTGAGAAGCTAGGATTCCAGGCTTGAGCCACTGATGACTAAGAGCGGCTGTTTTGCTGTGTAGACTAGGCTAGATTCAAAGCTGAGACCTCTAGCCTCAGCCTCTGAGTGCTAGAGTTGTAGATGTGCACAACTACGCTTGGCTCAGCTGCCTCATGTTAAGGAAACAAGCAGGTCCTAAGAAACACACGTTGTTTCTCTGGTTTGTCTGCATGTGGCAGGAAGAGCCACTGCTTCTACTGTGCTCTGAATGTGAATCATCACAACCCAGGAACACAAAATGCCTCCACTTCTGGGACTGTCCTCTCCAAATCCAACAACTACATCCACGGAGAGAAAATGCCGAGTAATCTCAGCATCCCACCAATACCATGCCACCCTCAGGCAGTACTCATGACAGCCAGCCAGCCATAAGGCAAGGAGTCCAAGGACATGTGATGGCCGCAGGTCCTGTGGGGATTTTGGCAGAGAAAGTATACTGGGGAAAGCGTGAGGCCATGTGAGTCCAGTGTGGACCTCAGCTAACAATGAGATAGCTGTTAGGTCCTCTCCCTGAGGGCTACCTGCAGATGCCCCCACCTCATTAAGTCTCCACCCAGTTACCTGGGTAACCTGCAGACCTGGAGGCAGTTACCTCCCCTTTCCCTGAGGTCACCTCCTAATCCACCTGGCCACACCCCTTGCCCCTGCCCTAAATAAAGCAGGGCTGGGTGGGGGTCGCTCTCTCTCTCCCTTCTCTCCGGCCATGGATCATCTTGGCCACAGGCCAGCAGTTCGGTAATAAACGTTCTCTCCTGCCTGAATACCGCGTGGCGTTCTCCTTTACCGGTTACCTACTTTAAAAACCTAACAATAGCAATATGGGATCACTGGTGGGTGACCGTGTTCTGTACTGTGTTAGTTACAGGGAGAACGCAGGTTGTAAGAGAACTTTTCTGTAAATCTACAACTATTCTAAAGTTTAAAAAGATTTCTAAAAAATTTCGAGTGAGCCTAGGTGCTGGTGGCTCACACCTGTAATCCTAGCTACTTAGGAGACTGAGATCTGAAGATCACAGTTCAAAGCCAGCCCAGGCAGGAAAGTCTATGAGACTCTTATCTCCAGTTAACCACCAGAAAACCAGAAGTGGCAGTAGCTGAAAGTGGTAGAGTGCTAGGCTTTGAGCACAGTATCTCAGCAACAGTGCCTAGGCCCTGACTTCAAGCCCCATGACCAAAAAACAAACAATTTCCAGGGAGAAAATATTGATCATTGAAGGAACTGGTGTGGCATGCTCAAAATACAAGATGGAAATATAAGACCTCAATGTGCTGGTGGAGTTAGGCCTGCCTGTGCTCTCTGACACCCAATCTAGCAGAAGTGCCCCGTGGGGGACACTGTGCCCTGAGCTGCCCTTACCGCCTGCAGCTTGTCCAGGTTGTCCTGCAGTACCCTCTCCGTGTGTCTGTAGGCTGTGGCCACCAGCATCTTGGCTTCCTGTAGAGAAAAAGTTCAGGTATGTCATGGGAAAGGATGAAGACAATGTTCAGATTCATCACAGCCAGCTCTAGCATGGAAGTACAAGAAGAAAGCTCAGATTAGGAATATGCCTTCCATCTCCTGATGCCCAGTGGACAGTCTCCTGTGCGTACTGTGTGTGTGTGTGTGTGTGAATGTGTCCCCATCAGGCACTCACAGTAACAACTGGAGGACCCTTTCTGTCCTCTGCTGTACCTAGGCTGCCCCATGAGCACAAGCAACATATGCCACAGAGCTACAACAGAGCTCAGAAGAGAAAATGTTTATCAGGCTGCCGCTCAGGCTTTTTTTTTTTTTTGGGTTGGTCATGGGGCTTGAACTCAGGGCCTGGGTACTGTCCCTAAGCTCTTTTTGTTCAAGGCTAGTGCATTTTGAGCCACGGCCCCACTTCCAATTTTCTAGTAGTTTATTGGAAAGAAGAGTTTTAGAGTTTTCCGGCCTGGGCTGGCTTTGAACTGTGATCCTCAGATCTCAGCCTCCTGAGTAGCTAGGATTCTAGGTGTGAGCCACCAGGGCTTGGCTTCAGGCTTTTTCAAAGGCGCTGAGGTCCTCATGTGACAGGCCCTCCCCCTCAGGCAGGGGGCATGACTCACGTGGTCCATCATCTGCTGCAGGCCCTGGCTGAAGGGGCGCCGTCCAATGCCTGTGAGACCCTCCTGTGCCTCAGGAAAGGAGACAGGCCCGATGGTGGGTGCCATACCAAACTGCTTCACCATGGAGTAGGCAATGCGCGTGACCTTCCTCAGGTCGTCCTGGGCCCCTGGAGCACACGAGAGGGAGCATCCCCAGAAGCTCATACATACAGGAACTCCGGGCCCAGAGGCCCCATCAGAGCTTGTGGGACTAGCACGTCAGCAAACATTTTATGCCTCGTACTTTGTCACTACTCCTTCAAGGAGAATTTTAACTGCACAATGGTCGGCTGGCTCATTCAGGGCTGCCTGACCCGCTCGCTGCAGGGCAGTCATCCATCCTAAGGCCAGGTCTGCATAAGCAAACCTGAGGCCTGATATCTCTAGGTGTAAATCCTTTGGACTTCGCAGTGGAGTAACAGCTTCACAATAGGGAAGCTGTTTCAATTTTATATAGTTCTGTGTAGCAATGACTGGTAATTAACCAGTTAAATGAAATTACAATCTGCATATATATAAATTTTACACACTTAAATTATTTTATGCCTGCCCAGCAAGTGTAAGGTCAAGTCCAAACCCCAGTACCCCCTCAAAAAATACACACACACACACATACACACACACACACACTTATTTAAGTACTATTTTAGTGCCAGGTATGGTAGTTCATGCTTACACTATCAGCTTCTTGGGATGTAGAAGGAAGATCATGAGTCTGAGTCTAACTAGCCTAGGCAAAGTTATGGAGATCTTGTCTCAAAAACACCATATAAACAGAGGATGAGGAATGGAGCTGAGTGGTAGAGTTCAATCCCTAGTACCACACCCATACCTGTTGGGGATTCATCTTGGCCTTAGGGGGGGAAGGGTGATAAGAGCGCTCCGAGAAGCTGCCCTTCCCCCAGCCCTGGGGCAGTGTGGGAGTGAGCCACACCTATCTCCTTCTGGGTCCGGAACTAGAAGGGATAGCTTTGAGACCATCCCCCACCTTGCGCCAGCAAGCACGTGTGCTCCCCTTTTGGCGGGCTTTGCCCAGAGAGAGGTACTATGGGAAGTGACGTTAGCCCATGAGGGAGGTCCTTGGGAGCTGCTTTTGGGATGGACAAGCTCGCCAGCCTATCGCCAGCTCCTGCTCAATCCTCCTCCTCCTCCTCCTCATTATATTACTGTAAGCCCCTCCCAATTAAACCGGATTGCTCTCCGAAGCGTCTCCGAGATCCGTGTGCACCTGGCTTCCTTGGTGGGTAAGGAGGGAGGAAAAGGGGATCTCGTACGGCTGCGTGCACTTTAGGCTTGCCCGTGTCCCTTCGCTCCACCATGGCTGCCAGTGGGTCGGGCGCCCAGGGGAGAGGGTGAAAAGGGGAGCACTGATAAGGGAGTAAGCTTAGCATCCCCACACCAGGGGAGGTGAATCTAGCCCGGCACACACCCACACCCACACCCACACCCATGCACATGCACGCACACGCACACACACAGCTGAAACTGCATCTGTACTGCAAAGGTCTTCTATCAGGCTCACTCCATCACATGATCAGAGCAAAGGGAATGGATGTAAAGCACTTTGACAACTCCAGGCCTCTGGAGCCAGCTCCTCACCAGAGGTGACCTTGCTGAAGGAGATGGCCTCGGCTGCTCGACCACCCAGGGCCATGCACATGCGCTCAAACAACTGCTCCTTGGTGAAGAGGTGCTGGTCCCGAGGGAGCATCTGAGCAAAGCCCAGGGCAGAATTTGTCCGAGGTGCTATGGAGACCTGCAAAAGGTCAAGGTGGCAGCATCAGCAAGAAGTTTTTTTTTTTTTTTGTTTTCTTAATTATTATTACAAAGGGTGGTTACAGCTACATAAGTCAGGTAAAGAGTACATTTCTTACCAGGCAGCAGTGGCTCACGCCTGCAATCATAGCCACTTAGGAGACTGAGATAGAAGGATTGAAGTTGAAGCCAACACAAGCAAGAAAGCCCAAATTTCCCAAGCCAGCTCACACCAGGCCTGCAGAGCTCAAGCCAGTTCATGACCCACCTTCATCACAGCCTCTGTGTGCTCCAGCAGCCAGCCAACCAGGGCATGGCCAGACTCATGGAAGGCCACCACCCTCTGCTCCTCCTTGGAGAGGATCTTGCTCTTTTTGGCAGTCCCTGAAAAAGGCCAAGAGCAGAGTTCAGGCACAGCATACACTGCACACTTGTCCAGGCTTGGCCCTTGCCCACAGGGTTTGCAGCCCTGCATAACTTTCACCCACAGCTGTCACTCCTGATGCCCCATCAAGGGACCTCTGAAGGACAAAAGGAGTACAAACAGGGCTGGGAAGATGGCCTAGTGGTAGAGTGCTTGCCTCGCACACATGAAGCCCTGGGTTCGATTCCTCAGCACCACATATGTAGAAAATGGCCAGAAGTAGAGCTGTGGCTCAAGTGGCAGAGTGCTAGCCTTGAGCAAAAGAAGCTCAGGGACAGTGCTCAAGCCCTGAGTTCAAGCTCCAGGAATGGCAAAAATATAAAAGAGGAGTACAAATAAATACTGGCATACTCTGGAACCGTCACAACTTTACAAATAATCATACCCTTCAGGGTGGGCCTGCAGGGCCTGTCAGTCCTAGGCTTGAACTCAGGGCCTGAGCACTGTCCCTGACTTTCTTTTGCTCAAGGCCAGCACTCTACCACTTGAGCCACAGCGCCACTTTTGGCTTTTTCTGCTTATGTGTTATTGATTCCCAGCCCTGCAGGTTGGGTTTTTTTTTTCTTTTTTGTATTATATTTTATTATTTTATTTATTTTATTTTAAGTTTTTATTATCAAACTGAATTACAGAGAGGTTACAATTTCATACATGAGGCATTGGATACAGGTTGGGTTTTTACTTTGTCAAACTGGTGATTTAGCAAGGGTACCCTCGAGTTCCAGGTTTCTGATCTAAATTCCCTTCCCAATATTGCTGCAGCTGCAGCTTCCGTTCTATAGTCCTACCTATTCCTCCAGCAGCTGAGCGTCTCCTCCCTTCTCCCTGCTGCAACCTCTTCTACAGGAACATTCATTACCCCAAGCTTTCCACACCTCCAAATTCCTATTTTACACACCCTGACTAAGCCCTGGGCTCAAGGTACTTAGAACACCGACTGTGATGTCCTATCCTACCCTGTGAGCTCATGAACTTATCCAAGACAGAGGTCCCAGCAGCTGCAGCTGAGTCACTGATGCAGGAGTGTGTGAATGTGAAGCCACAGGACTAGCCAGAACACAAACTGGCGCTCTCAGTGCTTCCTAGCTGGGTGCCACTGCAGAGAGCAGTGCTGCCCACAGATGCTCCCTTGAAGGGGCCTGTCATTCCCAGTCTCTCCCACATTGCTGCTGGTACTTAGCAAGTCCTACTTAAGTCCAAGTGCCTTACAAAAACTCTCAGTAGGACACAAAGAAGCTTGGCCCTCTGTCTGCTGGGAGAAATCAAGCTCTGTTCTAGGTAAGATACAGCCCTTCCTGCCCCTCCTCCAGGACCTTGGGGTGGCTGGGGTGCAAGAGTTAACTCAGATTGCCAGGATAAGCATAAGTGGAAGGCCTGAGATCTGAGGATAGGAAAGGAGGGCTCCTTTGTGTCAGGTGCTTGCCTCAGCTGGTCTGAGCACAAGCAATGAGAAGGTACACTGGTGTTCCTATCTAGTGTGGACACTGCTGCTGGGTCTACAGAAGTTTCCAGAACTCACCTGCTCTCCTCAGACCCCACTTTGAAAAGCCATAGTTAAGCATGCTTCAAGGCAGCCCCATCCTCCTACTACCAAAACTGGGCTTCCATTTCATTGGTGAATGACCACAGCTATGAGTCTTGGTCAAGATTGAGGTCGGTAGCAGACTTACTCCTCTCCCAGCCCTGAGAGCACCACAGACATGTAGCATTCCCCGGCCCTGGCCCGGGAGCCTTACCTACCCCAAACACAGTTAGCTGGGCTTCATCTGGTCTGTGGTCAGGTCTCAGCTACCACATGAGGGCTGGGATGGGCCCCCACACACCTGCATCTGCAGGTGTTTTTATAGTTTTTTTTTCAGGTTCCTTGCTACTTACTTACATAATAGGGAATCCAAGTCTAGATCTGATCCCATCTACCCTACCACTCACTTTGTTTTGTGTGCCTGGCCTTCCTCTGTGTATTCCTAGGTTCAAGTTCTGCCAAGAGACTAGGCCATAGCATGGGGCCTGACCTTCGTACCGGCAATGACACGCTCCACAGCATACTCGAAGTTGAACGTGTGCACAGAGGTGTGTCCTTCTCGTGCAGCGTGCAGTGCAGCCTCATTGCAGATGTTGGCAATGTCCGCACCTGCAAACACAGACAGCAGAAGGTGGGCATCGGCTCTTCCTCGCTGGGGCGCCAGGACGAGGAAAGGAAAGAAAGGAGGCTCATTTTATTTATTTTTTTCTTACAAGGAACAGGCTTATTATAAAGACAGAAAATACCACATACAAAGTACAATCCTCTAACACCCTGAAACACACAAACACACACGTATACACTGTGCATACATTTATATTATCAACATAAAAATACATCATTAACATTTCTAAGGACAAATACAAGTCCAATAAATATTATCACAGCTGGGTGCTGGTGGCCCAGGCCTATAATCCTAGCTACTCAGGAGACTGAGATTTGAGGTTCACAGTTTGAAGCCAGCCTAGGCAGAGTCCATGAGACTCTGATAAACTACTCAGAAAAAGTCAGAAGTGGTGCTGTGGCTCAAGCGGTAGAACACTAGCCTGAGCCAAACAAGCTCAAAGGACAGTGCCCAGGCCCTGAGGACCAACCAGCCAAAAATAAAAATTTAAAAAATCAATATCACAATCCTGAAATATTTACTGACATTAAGTGTTGGTGGGTAAGAGGGTAGTAAAAGTAGCCAAAGCAGGTCTGGCTTCCAGTTGTACATTTAAACTGGGCAATGACCCTGTATTCTTTGCTCACTTCATTTATCTAAATAATTTAAAGGTGCTTTATGTCACCAACTCTCAAAAAAAGAGCAAAGAAATAATTTGACATTATGACACTGTTCTCTGGCTACACACACACACACACACACACACACTTTTACCAAGAAATATTGATCATAAGAAATGAGTCAAGAAATATTGATCATAAGCTTAACTTAAAACCAATGTGTTGGGGCTGGGAATATGGCCTAGTGGCAAGAGTGCTTGCCTCCCATACATGATGAAGCCCTGGGTTCAATTCCCCAGCACCACATATACACAGAATGGCCAGAAGTGGCATTGTGGCTCAAGTGGCAGAGTGCTACCCTTGAGCAAAAAGAAGCCAGGGACAGTGCTCAGACCCTGAGTTCAAGCCCCAGGACTGGCAAGAAAAAAAAAAATGCAGGAGGATAGGAAGTTCTCAGAAAGCAGACACCAGGCAGACAGGCATTCAGTGCTGCAGGACTGAAACCACTTCATGGAAGTCACTTTAAGTGCACTGCAACCATCACTTGTATCCTGAGCTGGCACTTCATGTGGGCATGCCAAGATATAAAGGCCTCTCTTATGTACAAGAGTCTAGTTGAAAACTAAAGGACAACATGGAAGAAGGAATTAACAAACAAACAAACAAAAAAAAAAAAAACACAACCTACATAGCTAGGCGCCAGTAGCTCACACCTGTAATCCCAGCTACTCAGGAAGCTGAGATTTGAGGATCGAGGTTCAAAGCCAGCCTGGGCAGGAAAGTCCATGAGACTTTTCTTTTTTTGCCAGTCCTGGGCCTTAAACTCAGGGCCTGAGCACTGTCTCTGGCTTCTTTTTGCTCAAGCTAGCACTCTGCCACTTGAACCATAGCGCTACTCCTGGCCGTTTTCTGTATATGTGGTGCTGGGGAATTGAACCCAGGGCTTTATGTATAGGAGGCAAGCTCTCTTGCCACTAAACCATACATATCACCAGCACCATCCGTGAGATTCTTATCTCCAATTAACCACCAGAAAACCGTAAGTGGTTCAAGTGGTAGAATGCTAGCCTTGAGCTGAAGCGCTCAGGGACACTGCCCATGCTCAGAGTTCAAGCCCCACAACCAACCGACAACAAAACAAAAACTACATAAACATTTAAAGTGAAAATCATGTATCTGGACTCCAGTGGCTCACATTTACAATTCTAGACACTTAGGAGGCTTAGATCTAGAGAATGGTAGTTCAAAGACAGCCTAGGCAGGAAGGTCCAAGAGATACTATCTTCAAAATAACCAGCCTGCTAGATGCATGGCTCAAGTGACAACACTAGCTGAGCAAACATGTGCAGGACCTCTCATATAGGGCAAACGATTCCCAGTGTAAGCCAGAAGGCTTCCACACAGCAAGGGCACAGACTGTCCCACAAAGCTCTGCACACAGAGACACTGTTCTTGCTGTGAAGGGCACACTGGATATACAGAGCTCAACACTCTGGAGTCCACTATTGAGACTACTCCCTGGAGTCAACACCGGCCACAGAACTGTCATTCAAGGAATGGCCTCTGCTGCCCCTGTTCTCTGCATGCATATCTCATCCTAATACTCATGAGAAGGAGCAGTGCTCCTGGAGGGAAGCCAAGACCCAAAGGTGCATCTGCGATGGGCACCCTTGTGAGCATGCTGTCTGCTGGTTAAAGACATACCGCTGAATCCTGGTGTCAGTTCTGCCAACCGCTGGGAATAAAAGGTGCTGGTCTGGGTCAGCTTCAGGCCTTTCAGGTGCTGCTCGAAAATCTCTCGCCTTTCCTGCCACAAACAAGAGAAAGACAAGAAAAAGTTGGGTTGGATTCATTTCCAGATAACGGCCCAGTGCCCTCCACAGTCCATATCAAACCTACATCTGAGATCTACTGATGGGTCACACAAACCACTGGCTTTAGTTACTGCTTTTTTTTTTGTTCTAGTACTGGGGTTTGATCTCAGGGCTTGGATGCTGTCCTTTAGCTTTTTCACTCAAGGCAGGTGCCCTACCACTTCAGCCACAGCTCCACTTCCAGATTTTTTTCACCAAAAATTAACTGAAGGTAAGAATTGATGGCCTTTCCTATACAGGCTGCCTTCAAACTGGATCCTCAGAGCTCAGCCTCCTACACAGCTAGGATTATAGGCATGAGCCGTAGGAACCCAACATTGTGGGCAGTGTTTTTGTTTTGTTTTTCTGTGTGTGTGTGTGTGTGTGTGTGTGAGAGAGAGAGAGAGAGAGAGAGAGAGAGAGAGAGAGAGGAGAGAGAGAGAGAGAGAGAGAGAGAGAGAGAGAGAGAAGAGAAAAGAGGGGGGGTGAGAGAGAGAGAGACCTAGGGCTTGAACTTAAGAGCCTGGGTGCTGCCCCTGAACTTCTGTGCTCAAGGTTAGTGCTTACTACTTGAGCAACAGCTCCAATTGCAGCTTTTTGGTGTTTAAGTAGAGATAAAGAGTCTTAGGGATTGTATTGCTTGAGTTCTTTTTGAACCGTGATCCTCAGATCTCAGCCTTCTGAGTAGCTAGGATTATAGGCATAAGTCACTGGCACCCGGCAATCCCACAGCTTTTGTGCTCAAGGCTAGTGCTCTACCACTTGAGCCACAGCTCCACTTCTGGCTTTTTGGTAGTTAACTGAAGATAAAGAGTATCACAGATCTTCATGCCCAGGCTGACTTCAAACCCTGATCCTCAGGTCTCAGCCTCCTGAGAAGCTAGAATTAAATAAGCAGTGTTTTAGAAATAAAAAAGAAAGTCAGATGCTGGTGGCTCATGTCTATAATCCTAACTACTCAGGAGACTGAGATGTGCCAGTCTGGGCAGAAAAGTATGTGAGACTCTTATCTCTAATTAATCAGCAAAAAGTTAGATAGAAGTAGAGCTGTGGCTCAAGTGGTAGAGTACTAGCCTTAAACAGAAAAAGTTAATCCCTAGCTGGGCATGGGTGGCTCACGCCTATAATTCTAGGTACTCAGGAGGCTGAGATCGGAGGATCATAGTTCAAAGCAGGAAAGTGTGAAAAAAAAATTTTTTTTTTGTCCATTGTAGGGATTGGACTCAGGGCCTAGGCATTGTCCTTGCACTCTTTTGCCTTAGGTTCATGCTGTACCACTTTGAGCCACAATGCCACTTCTAGTTTTTTGAGTGGTTAATTGGAGATAAGAGTCTCACTGGGACTCTTAGTTTAATGGTTAACCTCAACTGTTTAGAGTTTAGAAGCAGATATCGCGTGGTAGCTTGCATCCACATAGTGGGTGAAAGAAACCGAATTCTTCCAAGGAATACTTGAAACCCGTGAAATTCTGTTAGGTTCCTATGGCTCAGATCTTCAAACCCTATGAGGTTGAAAGTGTCATTTGGCTTAATGGGATTCTTCTCCTGCTGGGGCTGGCTTTGAAATGTGATCCTCAGATCTCAGTCTCCTGAGTAATTACGATTACAGGTGTTAGCCACCAGCGCCACTCTGTGACTCTTATCTCCAATTAACTACCAGAAAACCAGAAGTGGTGCTGTGGCTCAAAGTGGTGAAGTGCTAGCCTTGGGTAAAAGAGCTCAGGGACAGTGTCCAGGCCCTGAGTTCAATCCCCATGACCAACAACAAAGCTATAATTAATTTAATTTTTTTAATTGCATGTTATCCCTGCATAGAAGTCATGTTAAGTCTTTCTGTGGTTTATACTACCCAGGCAAGCATTCCAGAAACTCCTGATTCTCATCTGTTAAGATACCTAGATCCTGACATAATGTTAAGCAGCCAGCCTTATAGCCCAGATCTGGACAAAATGTTATGTAGCCAGGCTCTGGGAGTGCCACACACTTGTTGGCTGTGGGGGCCTGGCCTATGCTGCTGACTAGCATTACCCAGCTGATTAGCCCTCATTCTCCACAGCCTCTCCCCAGTCAGATCCTCCACTGTTCCCCTGGGCCCTCTGCCAGGTGTCAGGACGGCCAGCCAGAGCTCATAAGAAAGAGACTGCCAGGGCGGGAAGTTCCATCTGCTGGGACTTCTACCCCACCCCTGTCTAGGGCACAGCCAAGTATCTGAAAGAGGAAGGGTAAAAATTTAAGGCTTTGTCCAAAGCCTTTCCCTGGAAGGGAGAGATTCCCCAAGAATGGGCCTTTCTTTATTCGTCCACCCTGGTTTCAAAGAACTTTTGATAAATCCAAACGCAGACCAGCTCAGATCATCTTCCAACATTCAAGGATAAAAACATCAGGTAATCATAAGCAAAACCTAAAATAGTTAACTACAAAGCTAAGAAAGGAAAGCTGTGTATGGTAGTGCACACCTGTGATTTCTTCACTTGGGTGGCTGAAGCCAGAGGATTATGAGGACAAAATCAGCCTAGTTATTTATTTATTTATTTTTGGCCAGTCCTGGGCCTTGGACTCAGGGCCTGAGCACTGTCCCTGGCTTCTTTTGCTCAAGGCTAGCACTCTGCCACTTGAGCCACAGCGCCACTTCTGGCCATTTTCTGTATATGTGGGGAATTGAACCCAGGGCTTCACGTATACGAGACAAGCACTCTTGCCACTAGGCCATATCCCCAGCCCCCAAATCAGCCTAGTTATATAGTGAGACTGTTGCCAAACCCCTCCCTTCACCCCCACCCCAAATAATCCCACAGCAGCTCACACATATAATCCCAGCTACTGGACAGTTAAAGGCCAAGAGTCTTACAGTTCAAGACCAGTCAAAGCACGAAGTTAGTGAGACTCAATCTCAGTCAAACCAAGTATGTCTATAATCCCAGCAATGTGGGAGGAAAAGATAGAGGATCACATTCTGAGGCTAGGCAAAGGCTGGGCCTGGGCAAAGCTGAAGACCACTATCTGAAAAATAACTAAAGGACTGGTTCAATTGATCGAGCACCTGCCAAGCAAGTGCAATGCTGCCCTGAGTTCAAACTGTAGCAACACACACACACACACACGTGCCAGTGCTCACGCCTATAAATCTAGCTACTCAGGAAGCTGAGATCTGAGCTGGGATTGCGGTTTGAAGCCAGCCTGAGCAGGAAGGTCCATGAGTCTGCTATTTCCAATTAATTACCAAAAGTGAAGCTGTAGCTGTAGCAGCAGGACTCCAGTCATTAGGGAAAAAAAGAAAAAAGAACAACTCAGGGACAGTACCCAGGCCCTGAGTTCAAGCCCCAGGACCCAGCACAAAAACAAACAACAAAAAACACAAGCAAACAAAACCAAACACTAGTTAGATGGTACCCAGAGGGGTCATGCCCTGTTCTAGCTGAGGTTAGTGCTTGGTTCACACTAAATCCAGGTCTAGAGGGAGTGACATTTGACACAATTTTTGAGATTCTGACCTGCAATGTGGGGAGATCGATGAAAACATGTCGGTCAAGCCGGCCAGGCCTCATCAGAGCACTATCCAAAACATCAGCTCGATTTGTAGAGGCTAGGACGATGACGTGGTCTGTGGTACCCATTCCTGAGGAGACAGAACAGAGTGGCCTCAGCAGGAGGGCCTCCCCTCTTAGGACACAGGAGGGGATGAAGAGGGACCATGGGTTCCTTCCATACAGAAGAGTAGTGATGACTTCCAACCAAAGACACATGGAGAATGAGAACTCATCTGTTCTCCACATACAGCCTCTTCTTGCCCTGGCTGTCCACTGAGGCAGAGCTGTCTCTGGAGCGGCAGGTGATATCCATGACAGAGCCCAGGTATCCTGTCACCTGGGCAAAGTAGGGGGGAGGTCCCACTCCCTACCTCACTTCAGGGCTCTTTGTTGTGCCATCTGAACATTGTCTTTTTCCATCCTCCAACTCAGTACTGGGATTGGAACTCAGAGTCTTATTTGTGCTAATCAGGTTGAGCCATACTTGAGCCATGCTCCCACCCTTTTTTGCTTTGGTCATTTGGTCTTCCATTTATGCCCAAGCCAGTCTGGACCACAATCCTGTTTTTGTTTCCTATGTAGTAGGGATGACAGGTGCACAACACCATGCCAAACTTTTTGGTGGTGACATGGGTTCTTGCAAACTTTTTGCACAGGCTGGCCTTGAACCATGAACCATGATCCTCTTAGTCTCAGCCTCCTGAATTGCTAGGATTATAGGAGTGAGCTACGGCATTCAGACCTAAACATTGTCTTTAACAGCTAGTCTCCTCAGGTTCAGACCCACACAAGCAGTTAAAAGCTTCAAGCCAGGTGCCAGTCACTCACACCTATAATCCTAGCCACTAAGAAGGCTAAGATCTAAGGATCCTGGCTCAAAGCTGGCCGGGGCAGGAGAAGATGGTCTCTAACTAATCACCAAAAAGCTAGAAGCAGAGCTGTGGCTCAAGTGGTAGAGCACTAGCTTTAAGCACAGAAGTTCAGGGACAGTGCCCAGGTTCAAGCTGCAAGGCTGGCTCAAAAAAATGTCCCTGACTCTTGTTGTATGTGAATCTGACTGGTTCTAATGTAAAAACCCACTGTATAATGGTGTGCACTAGAATTTGGGAGGTGATGGGTCCCAGGAAGACCTTAGAGTGTAACATGGATGCAGTGGCATTTTCCTGATTCATTCAGGGACTGGGAATATGGCCTAGTGGCAAGAGGGCTTGCCTCGTGCACATGAAACCCTGGGTTCGATTCCCCAGCACCACATATATAGAAAATGGCCAGAAGTGGCGCTGTGGCTCAAGAGGTAGAGTGCTAGCCTTGAGCAAAAAGAAGCCAGGGACAGTGCTCAGGCTGAGTCCAAGGCCCAGGACTGGCAAAAGAAAAAAATAAAAGAAACACATTCAGAAGCTAGAATGTAGGCTGGGAATATGGCCTAGAGGTAAAGTGCTCATCTCGTATACATGAAGCCCTGGGTTCGATTCCTCAGCACCACGTATATGGAAAAAGTCAGAAGTGGCACTGTGGCTCAAGTGGCAGAGTGCTAGCCTTGAACAAAAAGAAGCCAGGGACAGTGCTCAGGCCCTGAGTTCAAGCCCCAGGACTGTCAAAAAAAACCCCAAACAAACAGATGCCAGAATTTTGGTGGCTCACACTTATATAAGCCTAGTTATTCAGGAAGGTGAGATCTGAGGATTGAGGTTAGAAGACAGCCCTGGCAGACAAATCCAAGAGACTCATCTCCACTTAACCAGAAAAAAAGCTGGAAGTGGAGCTGTAGCTCAAGTGGTAAAGTGCCAGCCTTCAGCAAAGACTGAAGGCCCTGAGTTCGAGCCCCAGTACTGTTTCATGTGCACAGGCACATGAATGCATGTATGTATGCATGAGCAGGCATGTGTGCGTGTGCGCGCGCATACACATGCGTGCACACGCACACACACGCACGCACGCGCGCGCGCGCGCGCACACACACACACACACACACACACAGAATTCTGGGTTTGCTTTAAAAATATCCCCTGGTGGTTGGGAATGTGGCTTAGTGGTAGAGTGCTTGTCTAGCATGCATGAAGCCCTGGATTTGGTTCCTCAGTACCACATAAACAGAAAAGGCTGGTAGTGGTGATGTAGCTCAAGTGGTAGAGTGCTAGCCCTGAGCAAAAAGAAGCCAAGGACAGTGCTCAGGCCCTGAGTTCAAGCCCCAGGACAGGAAGGAAGGAAGGAAGGAAGGAAGGAAGGAAGGAAGGAAGGAAGGATCGAGTGAGCTGGAAGTGGCGCTGTGGCTCAAGTGGTAGAATATTAGCCTTGTGCAAAAGAAGTTCAGAAGCAGTACCCAGACCCTGAGTTCAAGCCCCAAGACTGGCAAAAAAAAATTAATTAGATTTAAAAATAAACTAAAATGCCCACTGGGGAGTGGGAAGGCAATAGAGCATACAGACAAATACAGAGGGACCAGGGAAACACTCAGGGCTCTTGCTCATCTCTGCACATGAGAAGATGCTTGAAAGTCCTGCAACATAAAGCTTAATGAGCCAGTGCTGTGACCTAAGAAATCTAACAAATCAACAGTGAAGTGACTATTGTACAATCTCTGAGCAAAATATGAACATGAAACTAGTTGCATGTTAATTCCTACTTCCTAGCAGATGTTCTCAACCAATTCCAGCTGATCTCAGAGCTTTGAGCTCGCTAGGCTGGCACTACCATCCTTTGAGCCACACCTCCATTCCTTCTATTTGCTGGTTATTTAGTAGTCTAGTAAGCTTTATGCCTGCCCTGGCCTAAAACCATGGCCTTCCAGAGCTCAACCTCCTGAGTAGCCAGGAATATAGCTGTGAGCCATTGGCGCTTGGCTTAATTTTTTAAGAACCACAATGGGCTGAAGGCATGGTTGAGGTGGTAGAGCCTAGCAAATGTAATCCTACCCAAAACAAACAAAAAGAATCCACAGGCCCTGGGTTTGATATCCAGCACTGTAAAAAGGAAAGAGCCTCAAGCCTATAACCTACCTACTCAGGCAGCTGAGATCTGAGAACTGCAGTCTGAAGCCTGCCTGGGAAGACACATTGAAGACTCTTATCACCAGCTGATCAGCAAAAATCTGAAAGTGAAGGTATGGCTCAAGTGGTAAGAGCACTAGGCTTGAGGACAGGTGGCACAGGCTACCCAGGCCCCACTTGGCACTACCATTCAGGCTGCCTGATCATGCAAAAAGCACACGGCAAATGTGAAGTATAGGCTATATATTACCTCCTTTTTATTTTTTCCTGGTCCTGGGGCTTGAACTCAGGGCTTAGGCACTGTTTCTGAACATTTTTGCTCAAGGCTAGTGCTCTACCACTTGAGTCATAGCTCCATTTCGGCTCTTTGATAGTTAACTGGAGAGACAAATCTCATTGTCATTTCTTCCCAGGAAGGTTTCCAACCATGATCCTCAGATCTCAGCCTCCTGAGTAGCTAGGATTATAGGCATGAGCCACTGGTGCCCAGCTCCAAGTAGCATATTTTATATTTGGTTCTCAGTCTGCCTATCAGGGTTCATCTGCTAGGGCTCTTCTATTTTAAGGACGACCATTACAGAAAAGCCTATAAACTGTGATTTTGAATATTTGTTTTTTTGGCCAGTGCTGGGGCTTGGACTCAGGGCCTGAGCACTGTCCCTGGCTTCTTTTTGCTCAAGGCTAGCACTCTACCACTTGAGCCACAGCGCCACTTCTGGCTGTTTTCTGTATATGTGGTGCTGAGGAATCGAACCCAGGGCTTCATGTATATGAGGCGAGCACTCTTGCCACTAGGCCATATCCTCAGCCAGATTTTGAATATTGGTATGATAGATTCAACTCAGAGCACAGTGCATGCCATGCAGTGCTCAACCACCGAGACTACACTGCCCTATGATACCAGCCCTGTTGGGGTTTTCTAATGATTCCCATGTGGAATCAGTTCACATCCCCTACTATATTCCCCCAAACAAGGACTTGGACACATGCTGAAGTCCTCTATGCCTATGAACCTTCAGTCAAGTGCCGGTGCAGTGAACAGAAGGGGAGCCAAAGCGCTGCCTGGGATCCCCTGCACGGCTTGACAGTCCTGTAGACACCCACAGCATCTGGGATGAGGCCCTCATGATTGGGATTTCTGTTTCTCTTGATGAGTTTCCCACGACAGCCCAGCATCTGCAGCCCAGCATCTGCCGAGTTTGTTCTTCTGCACTTCAATGAGCCCAAACTGCTCCTTCCGGAAAGAAAACAAAGACTCTCCTCAGAGTCTGAAGGCCAAGTATGCACAGCTGTGGGGCACAAAGGGACTTCTTGGTGCTGACCCAGCTCTACACGAGGCCTTCAGTGGCCGGTTCCCAGGAAAGAGCCAATGCTGGAGCAGAGGCAGCTATTTTCATGTTAGTATAGAGAGGTTTGGCTCAGAGGAAAACGTCATCTAGTAAGTCTTCTAGTGGAAAAAAAAGTCTTTATCTACCACTGTGGAAGACAAGGTAGGCAGGGTGATATAGAGAGTCCACTGGGTCCCAACAAACCCAATGCCATGTGAAGTATGTTTACTTGCTTTACAGTTCCCTTCTAGCTTTATTGCTAGAAATGCATTTAATCCTTTAAATAAAACTTGCTTTTGGGAAGAAAAGGAAAAAAGCTACCTGGGAAGGTTTCACTTGAGTTTTCTTTCTTTTGTGTGTAAGTATGCATGTGTGCGCCAGTCCTGGGGTTTGAACTCAGGGCCTGGGCACTGTCCCTGAGCTTTTTTTTGCTCAAGGCTAGCACTCTGCCACTTGAGCCACAGCACCCACTTCTGGCTTCATCTGTGTATGTGGTGCTGAGGACTCAAATCCAGGGCTTCATGCATGCTAGGCAAGCACACTACCACTAAGCCACATTCCCAGCCTCTCGCTTAAGTTTCTTTGACAATCACCTAGAGAGACCCTAGTAAACTTACAGAAGGTCACAGAACCACCAGATGAAGTATGTGGTTCAATCTCACTTCACAACCCAGAGAGGAGGTTGGGGATTTATGGCAAGTGCAAAGCCCTGAGTTCGGTGCTCAGCTCTGGGAAAAAAAATAAAAATTTTAAAAAAGCTAAGAAGACAAAAAACAACACAAGGCAACTAACAATCCAGAGCCATAACTGCACCAGGAAGGTCCTTTGTGCTGCCACACAGTACGTTACAAGTCCACACGGCCCTTTTGTGTGGCACTGTCCAAGACTAGCACATGGTGGGAGGCCATGTGTGAAAACCACTCCAGCTTCATCACCAGTGACTCTCAAAGCAAGCCGGAGTCTGGATGGCCAACTGGTCACATGAGGACCATTCTCCCTGTGTTCAGTCAGTACCACAGAGTTGTCCATGCTCTTAGTCTGGCACTATGCCAGGTCCCAGGCTAACTTGAAGACTCTGGAGCACCTGTATTCCATGGCCTGATCCATTACAAATGCCACCTCCCTCAATCTGTTGTGGTAGAACTCAAGTTACCTTCTAAGATGCTCCATGAGCCCCAAACTACTCACTTGTTCAATGGCAAAAGCCAGTCAGGCCAGGCACTATGGCTCACACCTGCAATCTATTCAGGAGGCTGAGAACTGAAGATCAAGGTTCAAAGCAAGCCTGGCCAGAGAAGTCTATGAGACTCTTTTCTCCAATAAACCACCAAAAACCCAGGAGTGGAGGTATGGCTCAAGTGGCAGAGTGCCATCCTTAACCAAAAAGGCCAAGTAAAGTCACAAAGCTCTTGAGTTCAAGCCCCAGTACCATCACACACACACACACACACACACACACACACACACACACACACACACACACACACACGAAAGGCCAGTTAAAGCCACTACAGGGCTAGCAATGTGGCTTTGTGGTAGAGTGCTTATCTAGCATGCATGATGCCCTGGATTTGATTCCTCAGTATCATATAAACAGAAAAAGCTGGAAGTGGCATTGTGGACCAAGTAGTAGAGTGCTAGCCTTGAGCAAAAGAAGCTCAGGGACAGTGCCCAAGCCCTGAGTTCAAGCCCCAGGACTGGCAACAACAAAAGCCACTGACACATGCCATCTGAGGTAACATGCCAATACACAGAGACCAAGAGGTGGGGAGAAGACCCCAGTGCCCTCTCTGAACAAGGAGAGCCACTCCTTTACAAGCAATGGGGAGAGCTGGGAATATGGCCTAGTGGCAAGAGTGCTTGCCTCATATACATGAAGCCCTAGGCTCAATTCCTCAGTACCACATATATAGAAAACTGCCAGAAGTGGCACTGTGGCTCAAGTGGCAGTGTCGGGAATGGCTATACCTTTAAGACCTGGGACTGCTGGCTGTTATCCACTCCTCCCTTCTCCCCAGGTCTGGAGCCTCCCCTGCCCTCCATCTGTAAGCACATGTCTCGTAATGGCGCTGGGGACCGGTCCTGGGGGGACTATAATCTCCCCCTCTGCGGGAAGTTCCGTGACATCACTGTGATGGACATGCTCACCAGCCTACCGTTAGCACCTGGTCAGTCCCTCCCCCTCCCTCGTCATTACTATTATATAAACCCCTCCCCTGAATAAAACTTTTGGAAGTCAGTAGTCCATCAGACGGCTCCCCCGAAATCTCCGTGTCCAGTGTCTGCTCTTAAATGTAAGGGGGGGCTTGGGATGGGTGGTTTCGACGGCTCTACCCCATCTCAGCTTAGCCCCAACCGGGACATGCTCTGGCCTCCCGCAGCCAGTGTGGCAGGAGAAGTGTGTAGGGCTGTCCCCACAACCAGTGTAGCGCGACAGCAGAGTGCTAGCCTTGAGCAAAAAGAAGCCAGGGACAGTGCTCAGGCCCTGAGTCCAAGGCCCAGGACTGGCAAAAAAGAAAAAAAAAAGAGATAGGGAGAAGATCCCAATGATCTCTCTGAACAAGAGAACCAATCCTTTACAAAAGGTGAAGAGAAGACCTCAGCACCCTCTCTGAACAAGAGAACTACTGCTCTACCACTTCAGCCACAGCAACACTTCCAGCTTTTTCTGTGATTAATTGGAGAGAAGAGTCTCACGGGCTTTTCTGCCTGGGCTGGCTTCAAACTGTAATCCTAAATTCTCAGCCTCCTGAGGCATGAGACACCAGTGCCTGGCAAGAGCTGTGGTTTTTAAAGGTAGCAAGGTGCTGGATGGCCCTTAAGCTGACTAACTTGTCCATGGGGCAGGTTGGGGAGGATGGCAATACACACCAGTGACTGTGAAAAGTAAACCACTCAAGAGTGTTGCCCTGGAACAGAAAGCATGCCCATCACCATACACGCAGCAATCCGCCGCTCTGAAAGGCGTGTAGTAGGGGAGAACGTGCCAGGCACTGACCATCCATCTCTACCAGGAGCTGGTTGAGGGTCTGCTCCTCCTCGGTGTTGGAGAAACCAGAAATGGAAGTGGAACGCTTCTTGCCCACTGCATCAATCTCATCGATGTACACAATGCATGGAGCTCGTGCCCGGGCTTCTTTGAAGAGGCTGCGTACACGGGCAGCACCCAGGCCTGAGGGGACACAGAGAGCATCAGAAGGCCAATAGATAAAGAGCTTAAAACCATACTCTGGCCAGAGCCGGGCAAAGCCATCCACCAGGAATAACTAAATCCTTTGTTATAGCTCAGTTGATAATTGCATTCCATTGAAAAGTTGGCCTTATAAATTACAACTCTCACTTAATAGTCATGCTTTTGTGCCTTTAAGAAAATATTTTTGTCATTTTTGTTACAGAATTGTAATATGTTCAAAGTATTTATAGGCTTATTTGTCATAAAAGGGTCACTTATTTGTGTCACTTTATTTCCTTTTACATAGAAGTATATTTAAATAGCAGTGCTGTACTTTTTTAAGGGTTTGTCTATTTACCTATTTCAAATATATTCTTATTCTTAGACATCATTGAAGTAGACTTGTCAGACTATTCTGAGTATTGTAAACAGTGCCTTTTTGATGGAATTCACACTGTTTTGGATGTCTGTGTGCCATATACACAGAATTCTGTGAAAGGCAGTTTTAACTTTTTGAAGAAAATCTTCATCAAATTTAAGAAAATGTACAGAATTTGACTTTTCTTCATGTGTTCAGCATTTCTAGTGAGTAATCAATAGTTTGTGGATTTTTGCTTAAACCTACAGCGATAATGGCATTATTGATGAGTCAATATATGAGAATGGAGATTATGTTGAATTATGTAAAATGTAAAGAAATAAAATGTTAGTATTTAGTTAAAAAAAAAGATTAACTAAATCTAAAACAGGCCACACCCTGCAGAAGTGGACAGGGACTTGCTGTCCCAGCAGGCCCCTGGTGAAAAGCATATTCCCACCTACAGCATGCTTTAATGTGTGCTGCACTGTCCTTCAGTTCTACCCCTAATGAAAGAAGCGTATGTGGAAGTACCGTCCCTGACCCACGGGCCAGTGTGCCCACAGCCCCACATCCACACCTACCTCCAATGACCTCCACAAACTCAGGACCAGCCATTGCCAAGAAGGGCACCTGGGCCTCCGTAGCCACCGCCTTGGCTAGCAATGTCTTCCCACAGCCAGGGGGCCCAAGCAACAGGGCCCCCTTTGGAACCTTGGCACCAAGCTGAAGGAAGCGCTCTGGACTCTACACAGCAAGAGACACAGCCCACTCACCACACAGTCTCACAGAGGGCACCATGTGCCTCATACGAGGCAGCTACATTTCCAGGGGGTCTCCAGAGGTCAAGAGACCACAGTGCCTGACGGCAGTCTAGGGTACACTCTTATGACCCTTCTGTGCTGGCCTTGTGTTACTACTTTACCAGGTACGGGCACAAGTCTAGCACGTCACTAATGGGGGGAGGAAGTACCCTTACAACATAACAAACTGGGCAAAGGACTCAAGCCATTTGTTTACCCCAGGGTTCATTCTGATCATTTAATTCTGTCTGGTTCTTACCTTCAGATAATCCACAAACTCTCGAACTTCCAGTTTGGCTTCATGCATTCCTGCCACATCTTTGAAGCTGACTCCTTTCCCTGTCTTCCCATCCACAATTGTGAAACGAGCCATTTTAAGCTGATTCTGTGCAGGAAGAGTTAGGGGATAGGTATCCTTCTGTACACTTATGTGTTGTATTTCTCCTTAGCAGGGAAGGCTGCTGCAGTCTGAGCTGACGTCATGTCCTTCAGGCCTCCACACTCAGGCCATCCCTCCTCACCGACCAACCCACCCCCAAGAAAGATGGGTTCACAAGTCACTTTTCAGATACAGGATGAGAAAATCCTTGCTTCTACTGCTAATCAGTGGCAAAGCATTTTCCTAGCATTCATGAGGCACTCTGTTCTATCTTTAGCAACACAAAATAAAACAAAAAATACCAAAGTCTCCCATACAATTAGGTAATTTAGGACCTTTTCATTAACTATCATTTTCTACATACTGTGTATTTCTCTGATTATAAAATCAATATAGTAAGAGTATTGCAAACTCTCGATAGAAATGTTAGCTATAAATTTCTGAGAGGGATGGGACAGGATAGAAAAAGCTCTTAATAAGGTACATGTCCTTCTGATAGTTTCTCCTTTGAGGAAGCCCTGAAAACAAATAAGGCAGGCATCCAACATACACAAAAGCTTAAGAACTATTTGAATAAGCTACAATTGACAGTAGGGAGATGGATTCACACCTGTAATCCTAGCTACTTAGGATGTTGAATTCTGAGGATGGTAGTTTGAAGGTGGGAGGGGAGGAGGGAGACAAACCAGTGGTTCTTATAAAAAATGAACCAGTTAAAAAGCTACAAGTGGCAGTGAAGGCACAGCTCAAGTGTAGAGCGTGAGGCTTAAGTGAAAAAGACAAGGGACAACACCAAGGTGTGGAGTTCAAGCCCCAGTACTGGCAAAAAAAAGGGGGGAGGGGAGACAAAAAGTGCAGATTGGAGAATAGTGCAGTAATAGACATGTACTGGGCCCAGGATTTGATCCCTAGTACCAAAAACAAGTGAAGACTAGGTTGAGACTGCAGTTCAGATACAGAGCATAGTCCTCGCATGTGTGAGGTCCTATATTCCATCCCCACACTGTAAAAGGTACTGAACACATGCGTGCACCACACACTAGCTATGGACACAGAACTATACTTGCACTCGGTGGAAACAATAAAGAGACATTCCCAGGTGGAGCAGGAGCTGCTCTGGGAGGCACCCACTTCATAACCCAACCAAGAGGAATGAGAAGTCTTGGGAGGTGCACATTTTAAGAAATACACCATGGGCTGGGAATCTGGCCTAGTAGTAGAGTGTTTACCTAGCATGCACTAAGCCCTGGATTTGATTCCTCGGCACCACATAAACAGAAAAGGCTGGAAGTGGGGCTGTGGCTCAAGAGGCAGAATGCTAGCCTTGAGCAAAAAGAAGCCAGGGAGAGTGCTCAGGCCCTGAGTCCAAGGCCCAGGACTGGCCAAAAAAGAAAAAGAAAAAGAAAAAAGAAATGTGTCAACATAGGAAAAGAGCTCTAGTGTGTTTTGGGTGTTCTTTAAAGATACCTTTAACATTTCTCAGTTTCCTACCTAGTAGAAGAAGCTGAAGGATGGGTTGGGAATATGGCCTAGTGGTAAAGTGCTCACCTAGTATACATGAAGCCCTGGGTTCGATTCCTCAGCACCACATATATAGAAAAAAGCCGGAAGTGGAGCTGTGGCTCAAGTGGTAGAGTGCTAGCCTTGAGCAAAAGGAAGCCAGGGACAGTGCTCAGGCCCTGAGTCCACTCCCCAGGACTGGCAACAAAAACAAAACAAACTTAAAAAAAGAAGCTGAACGAGGGGGCAGAGAAAGAAGAAGAACCATTTCTAGTTGACAGGATGCTACAGAATAAATTTTCCCATTAGCTGGTTCACTGCAAGAGGGGCACTGGGTTCATATGGGCACTCCACACCATCCACATGTTTGGGGCTCCCTGCTTACTTTTGCAACAGTTAATTATTCCTGTGTACTCATCCTATAGGAGCCTGAAATACCCAGAGATGTACATCCAGTAGGCTCTGATTTGTACAACTTACGAAAGCACTGAATCCGCCTTCCCTTCCTGTCATCCCAGCCAGACGGAATATATACCACAGGATGGCCAAGCCCACTGCTGTCATCCCCAAGGCATAGAGGGCGCTGGGTGAGAAAGAGACAGTTAAGGGCTGACAACATCAACACAGTAACTCACAGAAACCCTTACAAAGCCAGGACTGTCACATGTCTCTCAAACTCAGCCCCAAAGTCTGACACAGATGTGAAAAACAAACAGCTGTAAAAGCATGTTGTTGTTGGTTTTTTCTGCTTCACCTTTACCAGGTTCCCTCCTTTGTGCAGGTCTCCCAAATGTTAAGACCAAGTGTGCAAAAGCTGGAGACACTTGGCTAACACATCTATAACAGTGTCCAACAAAAGGAGTTGTTAAGCAATGTATGAAATGTGTTGGTTCTAACTACTAAGACAAAACAAACTATAGTGTACTAAGTACTTTCTGTGTACTTATATGTATTAGGATCCAGCCTTAGGTATGAAGAGAAAGAAGGCTGCTTTGGCCTGCCGGTACCTCATTGCCATCTGCCTGTTAGCTCAACAAAAAACAGAAGGGGGCTTCCAGCACAACTCAGAGGTGAGTCATTTTCAAAGCAGTATATGCTAGTCATCCATACTCTGCATCTGAGGTCTTAAATCCCCAATAAAACTCTCTTTACAAATTGGCTTCAGTCACCGATAGGCCCAGAACTCTGCTAAATAGTGTGTCATCATTATGGAACCTGTCAGGTTCATGGTCTTATTTGTCCCACAGTGCCTACATGTGTCTCTGCTTCACTCAACCCTGAAATAATTTCGATTTAGCATTCCCATTTCTTCCCTTTTGATACTGGTTTCTTTCTTTCTTTTTTGAGAAAGGTTAGCCTTGAATTTAGGATCTTCCTGCCTCAGCTTCTTGAGTGCTGGGATTACAAGCATGAATCTGTCCCATTTTCTTTTTTTGTGTGTTGGTCTTGGGTCTTGATCTCAGGCTGGAATCAAATTATGATCCTCCTGGACTCAGCCTCCCAAGTATAGGCATAAGCCAATGTGTCTAACTTTTTTTTTTCTTTTGATGCCTGTCCTGAGTTTTGAATTCAGGGCTTGGCACTGTCCCTGAGCCTTTGTGCTCAACCACTGTGAGTCATAGCTCTACTTCTGGCTTTTTGGTGTTTAAGTGGAGATAAGAATTTCACAAACTTTCCTACTGAGTTGGCTTCTAACTGTGACCCTCAGATCTCAGCCTAAGTAGTTAGGATTACCGGTATGAGTCACCAGCACCTCGCCTTTTTTTTTTTTTTTTCCCCCATTCATTCATTCATTCGGCCAGTCCTGGGGCTTGAATTCCGGGTCTAGCCACTGCTCCTGAGCTTTTTGCTCAAGGCTAGCATTCTACCACTTGAGCCACTGTGCCACTTGTGGCTGTTTATGTGGTACTGAGGAATCAAACTTAGGGCTTCATGCATGCTAAGCAAATGCTCTACCACTAAGCCACATTCCCAGCCCAAAGATAGGATCTCATGGTACTCACTAGAAACTATGTTGAAAATGATCTATATAACTTGTAAATGGGGTGGGAGGGAAAAACTAGAAGAGCGGGAAGGGGTGACATTGTCCAAAAAGAAATGTACTCTTTACCAGTTTTATGTAACTGTAACTCCTCTGTACATCACCTTTATAATAAATTTTTTTAAAAGACAGGATCTCTCTATGTATCCTAGGCTGGTTTTGTTTTTTTTGTGTGTGTATGATTGCCAATAGTGGAGCTTAAACTCAAGGCCTAGACACTGTCTCATAACTTATGGCTCAAAGACACTACCACTTGAGCCACAGCTCCACTTTTGGCTTTACACTGGTTAAGAGTCTTACACTTTCTTGCTTGCTTGAGCTGGCTTTGAACGGAGATTCTTAGATCTCAGCCTCCTGAGCAGCTAAACTTATAGGTGTGAGCCACTTCCACCAATCCCTAGGCTGGCTTTAAACTTGAGATCTTCCTATTTCTTTTTTTTTTGCCAGTCCAGGGCCTTGGACTCAAGGCCTGAGCACTGTCCCTGGCTTCTTTTTGCTCAAGGCTAACACTCTGCCACTTGAGTCACAGCGCCACTTCTGGCCATTTTCTGTATACGTGGTGCTGGGGAATCGAACCCAGGGCTTCAAGTATACAAAGCAAGCGCTCTTGCCACTAGGTCATATCCCCAGCCCAGATCTTCCTATTTCTGCCTCCAGAGTGCTGAGAGATTATTACAAGTGTGTAGCACCACACCTGGCCTTGTTAGGAATTCTTGTCTCTAACTTGTTTTCCACATTAAAGCTCAGCTAGGCTTAGTTTAAAGCCACAAGATGACTGACATACTTTCCAAAGAACCCCGTGCGCTTATAGGAAACAGGTATCCTGTCCTTGCTCTCAATCTTCAGCTCATCTTCAGCTGCTCGAAGCTTCTCTTCAAATTTGTCAATGTTTGCAACTTGCATTCGGTACATCAAAGCCAGCCGCTGGGGATAGAGCAGAAATGAGTGGTAAGGGCAGGGTTCAGGGCTGGATGTATACTATATAGACATCAAGGTGCCAAAGAGTATGCCAAGCAGTTTTTTCATGCAAAAAAAAATTTCTGTGGCTAAAAAGTTCGAGTTTAATTGTGACATTTATTAAGAGGAAACACCCCCCCCCCTTTTTTTTTTTTTTAATTTGGTATGGATACTGGAGCTTGAACTTGGGGCCTGGGTGCTATCCCTGAGCTTTTTTCACTCAAGGCTAGTGCTCCAGCATTTGAGCCATAGCTCCACTGCTGACTTTTTGCTGGTTAGTTGGAGATAAGTGTCTCATGGGCTTTCCAGCCCAGGCTGTAATTTTCAAATCTAGCTTCCTGAGCGGCTAGAATCACAGATGTGACCCACTGGTACCCAGCTAAAATTTATTATTTATTTTTATTTAGTGCCAGAACTTGGGCTTGATTCAGGCTTGCACTCTCACTTGTTTTTGTTTTGTTTTGTATTTGTTTTTTGCTGAAGGCTGGCACTCTACCAAGTGAGCCACAATTCCATTTTCACTAAGAGAAAAATTTTTAAGAAAATTAGGAGGATAACGGCATCTTTTAAAATTTTTATCTTAATTATTTCTATTATCTTTAAGTAGTTGTACAAATGGGTTTGAATTCAACAGATCAATTTATGTCCACTATTTATCGAGGGTGACTGCACCATATATATGTATATATGATGCATATGTGTGTGTATATCTATGTGTGTATATCTACACACATATATGTGTATATATGCATGTGTATATATGTACACACACACACACACACACAGAGCCTGCAGACAACAGGTATTCTCAAGTGAAGAAGCTGCCTCTCCACAGCCCCAGCTGTCATGCACAGACTGGCTGCCATCACCCTAGGGATTATCATCTCACGCTCGGTGCTGAGTCCTCTACATGAATCGAATCTTGTTCTCCTACTTGGCATGACTCTCCTCCTGCAGTGGTTCCCCCTGGTCTCCTCAGAGTTAAGCACAGAAAGTGGAGATAAGCATATTCTTCATCCTTCTCTGTGAGGTCCAATCCTCCACAAACTCACATCTCTTCCCACCCCACACAGAGTGAACTTGCCTGTTTGGTCAGCTGGCACCTCCAATTGATAACAACACCTTATATGTTTATTCTCCAGTAAACCATCCAAGACTGCATCTCCATCTGCTTATGGAACCTCCTTGCCACCTAAACTTCCTACACCCATGTGACCTGTGCCAAAGCCCTTCTCTTCTAATTCCCAGCCAGCAATCCCCATCCATACCCAAGAACTCAAGAGTGGCTGGTGGTCTCAGCCCTTAATGGAACCAAGTGACAGTCTGGGCCAATATGTTACTTACTCCCAAATCTTCCTCTCTGAAAACACCAAAAGGTAGCTGTGGAACTCTCTAGCACCTACCTAGGACTTGGATACCAGCACTCTCTCCCCTGTCAAGCTGTTTCTTTCATGACCTTCTTTTTTCTTTTGCCATTTTTGTTTTTTTGCCAGTCCTGGGGCTTGAACTCAGGGCCTGGGCACTAAGCCCTGAGCTTCTTTTGCTCAAAGATAGCATTTTACCACTTGAGCCACAGCACCACTTCTGGCCTTTTCTGTTTATGTGGTGCTGAGCAATCGAACCCAGGACTTCATATATGTGAGGCAAGCACTCTACCACTAGGCCATAATCCCAGCCCCTAGACATACATCTTCTTTAAAGACAACCAGGCAAGCAGGCTGAGGATGTGGCTTGGTGGTAAAGTGCTTTCCTAGCATGTGTGAAGCCCTGAGTTTGATTCCTCAGTACCATATAAACAGAAAAGGCCAGAAGTAGTGGTGTGGCTCAAATGGTAGAATGGTAACCTTGAAGCTCAGGGGGTGGGAATGTGGCTTAGTGGTGGAATGCTTGCCTAGCAGGCATGAAGCCCTGGGTTTGATTCCTCAGCACCGTATAAACAGAAAAAGCCGAAAGTGGCGCTGTGGCTCAGGTGGTAGAGTGCTAGCTTTGAGCAAAATGAAGTTCAGGGACAGTGCCCAGGCCCCAGGACTGGCAAAACAATAAAATAAAATAAGGAACCCAAGTTTATGGTCTCTCCAATGCCCCCCTTACTCACAGGCCGCCCAAAGACGACAGCTCCAGGGTACAGGTAGACTTCCACCACATCACTTTCAGGCACCACCTGCACACGCTGCACCTCGCCTTTGGCCAGCATCTCATTGACAAAGTCACTCCAGGAAATGCTGCCTCCACTGGTGCTGAGTGAGTTAAGCAGGCTCATGACCACTGCGATGATGAACAAGGTACGCAGCCGCTCACGGTACATTTGGTCCTCCCGTTCTTTCCGTCTCTTCTCCTCTGAACAGGAGCACAGGTAGAACCAGGAAAACAGAGTAAGGGCAAGGCATATTCTAACACTGATTTCTTTAGGAATGCTCAGCTTCCTGAAGAATGCTCAGCTGGGAGCAGGCCTAGCATCCTACACAAGCCTGCATTTCTGCCAATTTCAACAGTTACCTGAGACAAATGGTACATGAGCTGTCTGAGGACACCAGTTCTTCATGCACTGAGTTCTCCTCATCCAGGAAGAAAGTTCTCACAATGGAGAACATGAAACCACTTTCAAAGTCAATGAGTGCTCAGAAGGAGACCTTCCACTGTAAAGGGAAGGCTGAAAAACCCTATGTACATAAACACCCCAAATTCACTGAATGTTAAATACCATTAAGATGTCTACAGCACATGCATATTATCTATATAGACAAACTTATCATGACCTGCCTCAAGAAACACCACCTTCTGCCAGCTATTCAGGAGGCTGAGATCTGAGGATCATGCTTCAGTACCAGCCCAAGCAGGCAGGAAAGTTAATAAGACCTTTCTTTCCAATTAACCACCAACAAAGATCTGGAAGTGAAGCTGTGGCTCAAGCTAAGGGGTGGGTTGGGGATTTAGCTCAGTGGACGAGTACTTGCCTAGCCAAGTGCAAGGCCCTGATTTCAGTCCTCAGGTCTTTTTGTTTTTTCTAGTTCTGGGCCTTGGACTCAGGGCCTGAGCACTGTCCCTGGCTTCTTTTTGCTCAAGGCTAGCACTCTACCTCTTGAGCCACAGCGGCACTTCTGGCCTTTTCTATATATGTGGTGCTGAGGAATCAAACCCAGGGCTTCATGCATGCTAGGCCAGCACTCTACCACTAAGCCACATTCCCGGGCCCTCAGCTCTTAAAAAAAAAAAAAGTTAAGGGACAGTACCCAGGCCTTGAGTTCAAGCCTCACCACTGGCACAAACCAAATAACCAAACAAACAAACAAAAACAACGAAGTCAAATCTTTTTTTTTTTGGGGGGGGGGGGGTTGTGGGGCTTGAACTCTGAGCCTGGGCACTGTCCTTGAGCTCTTCAGCTCAAGGCTAGTGCTCTACCACTTTTTGCCACAGCACCACTTCTGGTTTTCTGGCTGTTAATTGGAGATGAGTCTCATGGACTTTCTTACTCAGGCTGGCTTTGAACTGTGATCCTCAAATCTCAGCCTCCTCAGTTGCTAGGATTCTAGGCATGAGCCACCAGTGCCAAAGTCTAGTTTTGTTTTTTAAATCTGAATTAATTCATTAGAATTTATTTTATTTTGGGGGTGGGAATATGATCTAATGGTAAAGTGCCCACCTCGTATACATGAAGCCCTGGGTTCGATTCCTCAGCACCACATATATAGAAAATGGTCAGAAGTGCCGCTGTGGCTCAAGTGGCAGAGTGCTAGCCTTGAGCAAAAAGAAGCCAGGAACAGTGCTCAGGCCCTGAGTCCAAGCCCCAGGACTGGCAAAAAAAAAAAAAACATCAGAATTTATTCTATTTTTAGAACAGAGTTAAATAAGATAACCTATGCAAATGACTTAGTTTACTGAACCTACATCCTTCCTTCCTTCCTTCCTTCCTTCCTTCCTTCCTTCCTTCCTTCCTTCCTTTCTTTCTTTCTTTCTGTTTTGGTCAGTCCTGGGGCTTAAGCTCAGGGCCTGGGCACTGTCCCTGGGCTTCTTTGGCTCAAGGCTAACACTCTACCACTTGAGCCACAGCGCCACTTCCAGCTTTTCTATTTATGTAGTATTGAGGAATAAAACCCAGAGTTTAGACAAGTACTCTACCACTAAGCCACAGTCCCAGCCTTTCACTGAGCTTTTCTTTTCTTTTTCTTTTTTGTTGGATGTGGGGCTTGAACTCTGGGGCTGGGAACTGTCCCTGAACTCTTCAGCTTAAGGTTAGCGCTCGGGGCTGGGAATATGGCCTAGTGGCAAGAGTGCTTGCCTCCTATACATGAAGCCCTGGGTTCAATTTCTCAGCACCACATATACAGAAAACGGCCAGAAGTGGTGCTGTGGCTCAAGTGGCAGAGTGCTAGCCTTGAGCAAAAAGAAGCCAGAGACAGTGCTCAGGCCCTGAGTTTAAGGCCCAGGGCTGGTTTAAAAAAAAAAAAAAAAAAAAGGTTAGCACTCTACCACAGAGGCACCTCCAGTTTTCTGGTGGTTATTAGAGATAAGATTCTCATGACTTTCCTGCCCAGGCTGGCTTTGAATGGCGATCCTCAGATCTCAGCCTCCTGAGTAGGTAAGATTACAGGTGTGAGCCACTGGTGCCCAGCACACCAAGCATTTCTAAGAGTTAGCAATTTCTAAACAACTAACAGCAAAAAAATCAGCTTTGATCTTAGAGAACTCAGAAATAACACCAATTAAGGGCTGGGAATATGGCCTAGTGGCAAGAGTGCTTGCCTACTACACATGAAGCTCTTGGTTTGATTCCCCAGTACCACATATATGGAAAACGGCCAGAAGGGGTGCTGTGGCTCAGGTGGCAGAGTGCTAGCCTTGAGTGGGAAGAAGCCAGGGACGGTGCTCAGACCCTGAGTCCAAGGCCCAGGACTGGCCAAAAACAAACAAACAAAAAAAAACCCCACCAATTCAATTATAATAGTTTAATTTCCTTTCACACTTTTGAATGAGTCCTACTTTTCGAGTAGACGTGAAACCTAAGATATGCAGTACATTCCTTAATTCTTGCACATGAGGGAATGAACCTGTGAACTAGGACAGGGCAGAGGAACTGGTATAGATGGTGGTACTTTCTTTTCTTTTTTTTTTTGCCAGTCCTGGGCCTTGGATTTATAGCCTGAGCACTGTCCCTGGCTTCTTTTTGCTCAAGGCTAGCACTCTGCCACTTGAGCCACAGCGCCACTTCTGACCATTTTCTATATATGTGGTGCTGGGGAATCGAACCGAAGGCTTCATGTATAGGAGGCAAGCACTCTTGCCACTAGGCCATATTCCCAGCCTAGATAGTGGTACTTTCATAGGACAGAATGCCTCAGTCAGTGATCCATCCTCTCTTCCTTGGCACTCTCCTCTGGGAACTGCTTCTTATGCCCAGGGGAAGTGGCAGCAATCACCAATGTGTATGGGGCTGGGATCAGTGAGGTGTTCTGGTCTACACCTCAGGAGCTCTAGGTTTATCTGAGATTCACCCTTTGCCTATCTTCAGGTATTTCTGAATGCTACTTGCAGGCACAGTCACTCAGGAAGAATAGCACAAAGGACTCAACAATCACCTATAAGACAAACATGGGAGAGAATGAGGATAAGGACAGCAAGTACAGGTGCCTAGACTCCCCTGTCTTTAGGAATACCCTCACTTTGCTAAGAAAAGAGCACAAAAGGGCTGGGGATATGGCCTAGGGGCAAGAGCGCTTGCCTCGTATACTTGAAGCCCTGGGTTCGATTCCCCAGCACCACGTATACAGAAAATGGCCAGAAGTGGCGCTGTGACTCAAATGGCAGAGTGCTAGCCTTGAGCAAAAAAGAAGCCAGGGACAGTGCTCAGGCCCTGAGTCCAAGACCCAGGAATGGCAAAAAAAAAAAGAAAAAAGAAAAAAGAAAAGAGCACAAAAGCAAGATCACTAGAGGTAGCCATTGTTTCAGAACATCGGACAGGGTTACCTTCATCATCTTCAGGTACTTTCCCCTTGGTTTTATCACTGTCTTTATTCTTCTGCTTCTTTCTGGAAGTGTTAAAATAGTAAGTGCCACCTGTAACAAGAAACAGGGAAAGAACTAGACAACCAACATTTCCAACTACAGGGAAGACACATGGGCAAACAATATGTTCTCAAATAACCAATTCACAACAGAAACCACCTGCAGCCTATGTCCTAAGAGCTGCAAGTTTGAGAGAATAAAGCATTTCCTTACATTGTTCCTACTACTGACGCTGCTAATTATAGAATTATGAACTATTGGTATTGTTATTATTTCACCTTATAAGGTGAAATATCTTTGCTATTTAAATTGGCTAAGCAGGAAGTGTAAGAAGATATATTGCATGCCTATAGTTCTAGCATTCAGGAGGGTGAGTGCACTTAAGAGGGAGGAGAATTGTGAGTTCCATTCCAGGCGGAGCCACATAGCAAGACCTTGCCTCAAAAACAACATCAACAACAACAAAAGCTGGGCACTAGTGACTCACACTCATAATCCTAGCTGTTCAGAAGACTAAAATCTGAAGATCTACGGTTTGAAGCCAGCCCAGGCAGATAAATCTCAGAGACTTATCTCCAATTAACCACCAAAAGTGTAGGTGCTTCAAGTAGTAATGCACAAGCTTTGAGCAAAAAAGCCAAGTGATAATACAAAATGCTGAGTTCAAGCCCCAGTACCAACACAAAAAGAATATTTGTTGGCCAGGTACAGGTGTCTCAAGCTTATAATCCTAGCTAATCAGGGAGGCTGAGATCTAAGGATCCAATTTGAAATTGGTGTGGGCAGAAAAGCCTATGCGATCCAATTAATCACTGAAAATCCAGAAGTAAAGCTGTGACTCATGTGGTAGAGTGCAAATCTTGAACTTCTAAAGGACAACGCCCAGGCCCTGAGTTCAAGTTATAGTACTGGGGGGAAAAAGTAAAATATAATGGATTAAATTAAGCTGGAGGGGCTGGAATATGGCCTAGTGGTAAAGTACTCACCTCGTATATATGAAGCCCTGGGTTCAATTCTTCAGCACCACATAAACAGAAAAAACCAGAAGTGGCACTGTGGCTCAAGAAGTAGAGTGCTAGCCTTGAGCAAAAAGAAGCCAGGAGGGGCTGGGGATATAGCCTAGTGGCAAGAGTGCCTGCCTGCCTCGGATACACGAGGCCCTAGGTTCGATTCCCCAGCACCACATACACAGAAAACGGCCAGAAGCGGCGCTGTGGCTCAAGTGGCAGAGTGCTAGCCTTGAGCGGGAAGAAGCCAGGGACAGTGCTCAGGCCCTGAGTCCAAGGCCCAGGACTGGCCAAAAAAAAAAAAAAAGAAGCCAGGAAGAGTGCTCAGGCCTTTAGTTCCAAGCCCCAGGGCTGGCAAACAATAACAGTACAAAAAAATTAAGCTGGAGCTCGGAATGTGGCTTGGTGGTAGAGTGCTTGTTTAGCATGCATGAAGCCCTCGGTTTGATTCCTCAGTACCACATAAACAGAAAAAGCCAGATGAGGTATCACATACCAGACTCCAAGCTCTACTACAGGGCCATCATAACAGCCTGGTATTGGTATAAAAACAGATCGGAAGACCAATGGATTAGAATTGAAGATCCAGAAATAAAACTGCACTCTTACAGTCAGCTGATATTCGACAAAGGAGCTAAAGACATACAATGGGATAAACATAGCCTCCTCAACTACTGGTGCTGGGAGAACTGGGCAGCCACATGTAGAAAACTCAAAGTAGACCCAAGCCTATCACCATGCACCAAGATCAACTCAAAATGGATCAAGGACCTCAATATCAGACCTGAATCCTTAAAACTACTGAAGGACAGAGCAGGAAAGACGCTAGAACTTATAGGCACAGGAAGGAACTTCCTGAATAGAGTCCCAGGGGCACAACAAATAGGGGAGAGACTTGAGACTCCACAAATGGCACTACTACAAATTATAAAGTTTCTGCACAGCTAAGGACATAGCCACAAAAACAGAAAGACAGCCAACCATATGGGAAAGGATCTTTACCAGCACAGCAACAGACAAAGGCCTAATATCTGTCATCTACAGAGAACTCAAAAAACTAAGCCCCGGGCTGGGGATATAGCCTAGTGGCAAGAGTGCCTGCCTCGGATACACGAGGCCCTAGGTTCAATTCCCCAGCACCACATATACAGAAAACGGCCAGAAGTGGCGCTGTGGCTCAAGTGGCAGAGTGCTAGCCTTGAGCGGGAAGAAGCCAGGGACAGTGCTCAGGCCCTGAGTCCAAGGCCCAGGACTGGCCAAAAAAAAAAAAAACTAAGCCCCTCCAAGCCCAATAAACCAATTAGGAAATGGGCAAAAGAGCTAAAGAGAGACTTCACAAGAAAAGAAATAAAAATGGCAAAGAAACATATGAGAAAATGTTCAACATCCCTGGTAGTAAAGGAAATGCAAATAAAAACAACCCTGAGATAACACCTCACTCCAGTTAGAATGGCCGATACCCTGAACTCAGGCAACAACAAATGCTGGAGGGGGTGCGGGGAAAGAGGAATCCTTCTCCATTGTTGGTGGGAGTGCAAATTAGTACAACCACTTTGGAGAACAGTATGGAGGATTCTCAAAAAGCTCAATATAGACCTACCCTATGACCCAGCCATACCACTCCTAGGCACCTATACTAAACAGCAAGTCCCAAGATATCAAAAAGACATTTGTACTTCCATGTTTATCACGGCACAATTCACAAGAGCCAAAATATGGAAACAACCCAGATGCCCCTCCACCGATGAATGGATCCAAAAAATATGGTACCTATACACAATGGAATACTACATAGCAATTAGGAATGGTGAAATATTGTTATTCGCAGGGAAATGGTCAGAACTTGAACAAATGTTGAGTGAGATAAGCCTAGAACACAGAAAACAAAGGGGCATCATCTCCCTGATATATGACTGTTAAGATGGGGTGACCGAGAGACAGTAGAGACCAGGTCTGTGAAACCAAAAACTGCTTGTCAAATGGTATTTCCCACAGGATTGGGGCAGCGACCCAACATTATGTAACTAAAACCAAACAACTACTCAACATATAAAGGTCAAAAATCGACCTCTCAGTGGAATACAATAGCTCAAAAGCTATGCATGTACGTTCATATAAGACTACTGTCGACATATCGTCTAATATCGACATTACATTTAAAGACCTAGGCGAATTTTCTTGGGCTTGGCCACGTGGCTACTGTATATGTTCTTGATACATTGTATATTGTATATATGTCTACCTGACCTAGAGAAGGGAAAGAAAAACAGGGCGTAAGATATCACAAGAAATGTACACACTGGGGGCTGGGAATATGGCCTAGTGGCAAGGCCCTGGGTTCGATTCCTCAGCACCACATATACAGAAAATGGTCAGAAGTGGCGCTGTGGCTCAAGTGGCAGAGTGCTAGCCTTGAGCAAAAAAGAAGCCAGGGACAGTGCTCAGGCCCTGAGTTCATGGCCTAGGACTGGCCAAAAAAAAAAAAAAGAAAGAAAAAAGAAAAAGAAATGTACACACTGCCCTACTATGTAACTGTACCCTTTTTGCACAACACCTTGTCAAAAAATTTGTGTTCAATTAATAAATTAAATTTAAAAAAAACAACAGAAAAAGCCAGAAATGGCATTGTGGCTCAAGTGCTAGAGTGCTAGCCTTGTGCAACAGAAGGTAAGGGACAGTGTTCAGGCCCTGAGTTCAAGACCTAGGAATGGCAAAAAAGAAAAAAAGAAAGAAAAAGAAAAATTAAGTTGGGTACTAGTGGCTCACATCTGTAATCCTAGCTAATCAAGAGGCTGAGATCTGAGGATTAAAATTCAAAACCAGTCTATGCAAACAAATCATGAGACACTTAAATACAACTAACCAGCAAAGGCCAGAAGTGGTAAAAAGCTAGCAGTAAGCTTTGAGAATGAGTGGCTCTGAGTTCACTATCATGTATGCATATGTGTACACACGCACACACACAATTGACTACTGTGAGGGAACAAAAAATAAAGAATGTGGGGCTGGGAATATGGCCTAGTGGTAAAGTGCTCACCTTGTATACATGAAGCCCTGGGTTCGAGTCCTCAGAATATATGTAGAAAAGGCCTGAACTGGTGCTGTGGCTCAAGTTTGGGTTTGGACTCAGGGCCTGAGCACTGTCCCTGGCTTCCTTTTTGCTCAAAACTACCACTCTACCTCTTGAGCCACAACACCACTTCCAGCTTTTTTCTATATATGTGGTGCTGAGGAATCGAACCCAGGGCTTCATGCATGCAAGGCAAGCACTCTACCGCTAAGCCACAATCCCAGCCCCGAGTTTTTATTTTTACACAAACCTAGATGATAAAGCTTACTGCACACCCAGGGTATATGTACAACCTAATGTTCCTAGGCTATTATATTGGATACTGCAAGTTTTCTAACACAAAGTAATGCCATTAGGTAACTCAATCCCTCAATCTGTTTTTGTTTTTTGAGACAGCGTTTCAATATGCAGCCCAGGCTGCATCAAATTTGTGAGCCTCCTACCTCATACTTGTGAGAGCTGGGCTCACCACATGTAGCTTCCATAATGATTAAGTTGTGGGGCTTGAATTCTTGGCCTGGGCACTGTCCCTGAGCTCTTCAGCTCAAGGCTAGCACTCTATCTACCACTTCAGCCACAGTGCCACTTCTGCTGGTTATAATGTTGGAGATAAGAATCTCACAGACTTTCTTGGCCATGCTGGCTTTGAACTGTGATCATCAGATCTCAGGAGTAGTTAGGATTACAGGCATGAGCCACCAGTGCCCAGCTCCATCTTTGTTTTGTTGCCAGTCCTGGGGCGTGGACTCAGGACCTGAGCACTGTCCCTGGCTTCTTTTTGCTCAAGGCTAGCACTCTACCTCTTGAGCCACAGCGCCACTTCCAGCTTTTTTCTATATATGTGGTGCTGAGGAACTGAACTCAGGGCTTCATGTACATAAGGCAAGCACTCTACCACTAGGCCATATCCCCAGCCCCCCAGCTCCATCTTAAAGGACTAGTCACTGTCATGTCTACAGTCTATCAGCGCAAGAAACATCCTTATACAGTCCATAAGTGTCTGTTCACAAATGCCATAATTTCTCCCAGGTCACCTGAGTTTCAGCAGATACACACCTAGAAGTTTCCAGAGTCTGACTGGGTTTTGACCTAGATGCTGTTTCAATAACAATCCGCTGATCCCTTCAAAAGTAGGGGTTAGGGTTCGCAATTGTAAGCTCTGGAAAAAAAAAAATAAAACCCAGAAAAGACATGGTCACACTAAGACCACAATACATCAACTCAACACAGAATTATCTCAATTGTAATGTTTACATTGTCCTGAAATGAGAATTGCCGGTGTGCTATTTGAAAGTTTTAAGATAATTCCAAAATGTCCAAAGCTACTGTCAAACACAGCAATGCACTAGCGATGTCACACTACTTTCTGACCCAACACCCACAAGGACCCACAGTGAGTATCCACATTTGTGCTTTATCATTGGTGAACAACTCCTTTTCCACTTCCAGGTGCTAAAGGATTGGAAAGTTTTTATTTCCAGTGTTCTCTTTTCCAAGTGAACAACAGTTTTCCCACTTGAAAGGGCTTTTTGTTGGTTGTTGTTTTGAGATTAGTGCCTCACTAGATAACCTAGGCTGGCCAGACACTCATCATCTCCCGCCTCAGCTACCAGACCACTCCGATTTCAACTGTTACAACCACACCCAGCGTCTACTGGTTCTGTCTGTGTGTGTGTGTGTGTGTGTGCGCGCGCGCGTGTGTGCGCGCCGCTCCAGGGGCTTGAACTCAGGACCTCGTGCTCTTGTGTGGAACTGGATCTGTAACGAGGGACACCTGGAAAGCAGCGACCAGACTTGTGCTCCAGTAAAAAGCTTTCGGCCAGCCCACTCTGAGCAATCACCACTGTGATTTGGAAAGCGCTGGAATTCATCCCGACCGAAGTGCCCGTCTGGGCCGAGGTGAAGAACGCTTCTTCACAAAGCCTGGCGGGGCTCTGCCTCCGAGCCCCGGGAGCCGACGGGGCTGGGGTACGCCAGCCGAGGGCTGGGCTTCTCAACTGCCCGCGCCCCGCCACGGCCCTCCGGGCCCCCCGGGCCCCTCGGCCAGGCTGAGCGGCGGGTGGGAGGAAGGGGGAGGCCGAGCGTGGGGGGAGCTCGGAGGCTAAGCCAGAGGGGGTCGGCGGGGAGGGGGGAAGGGGGCGGCCGGGGGGGGGGGAGGCCGAGCCCGGGGGAGGGGCTAAGCCCAAGAGGGGGGCCGGGCCCCGAGATGCTCCGCGCCCCCCGCCAGGCCCGGAGGCCGCTCGCGGGTTACCTGCAGGGCTCGTCTCCCGGCCTCCGCGAGAAGCGCCGGAGGCCTACAGGCCACGGACGGCCGTCTACTCCCAGCCCCGGCGGAGAGGCCCGGGCTCCACCACCGGGGGCCGGAACCCGGGCTCGGGCGGAGGGCGCGCAGCAGCAGCAGGGCGGCAGCCATGCTGCCGGAGCAGCGCCTGCGCGGTGGCGGCTCCGCGGAGACTCGGGGCGGCCCGCCGGGGGGCGGGGGAGGGTGGCGCCGCCTCGCACGCCTGCGCACTTGGCGCGGGGTGGGGCTCCCGGCGCACGCGCGGCCTGCTGGGCGGCCGCTTGGGGCTTTCTGGTCTGGCCCGCCGGGGCTTCCGCGTGACCCTCGGAGGCCGCACGGGAGCGAGCCTCGGGTTGCTCCCGCGTTTCCTGAGGCCTGACAAGTACATAAATGGTCAAGTGTGGCTCTGGTTCTCATGTTAACCCCTTCAGTCGTGGTTTGATCCCCCCCGGCGGGGCAATTTGGGGCCCCGGAGTGCCCGGGTCGCACGGTGGTTGGTCTGCAGGGGCTGTGCGCGCCTCCGGGCTCCCGAACCGACCGGTGGGGGCCGAGCGCGGTGCAGCAGCTCCCGGGAGCGAAGAGAACAGGGCCTTCCGAAGTCCCAAGTCAGCAGGTCGAGGGCAGGCTAGCCACTCACTGGTGGTCACAGGAAGGTGAGGGGGGCAGATGTGGAGGAAGAGCTGAAGGAAAGCACGAGGCACCTCAAAGCTGAGGCAGAGCCAAAAGGGGAGTGCTTCTTCTCAGATCTTTACATTCGTATAGATAACCATCTCAGACTGGCTTAGTTTTCTAGGGCTGACTCACTTTGGGAAGTCATTTCCAGCCCTGGTGTTCACATGGCTGCCAGCCACTAGCTTATGTAAGGCCCAGGCGATGTACAAGTGCATGGGCTGTTGATGGGAAATGAAGCACGGTACCCAGGGGCTTGCTCCATCCCATGGACGACTGTATCCCTAGGTCCCGGGCCGGGTCCCTGCTGTCCATCTGGTTCAGCAGAGTGAAGGACTAGAAGCTGCTGTTGTATTGATTGTGCGGCAACCTGGTGAGCATAAAATACATACTAGGATAGATAAGCTAGGAAGCAGGGTTAAGGTGACTTAACCTTCTTCCCCGTGCTTTTCTGTATTGCTCAGGTTTACAACAACAAACAATAACGTTTCTGAGTGCTGACTAGTGCCTGGCTCCATGTCAAACACTGACTTAATATTCACAACTCTGTGAAGTAAGTGCTTTTAATACCTCTATTTTACAGATAAGGAAAATGGGATTCAGAAAAAATAAAAATACCCTGCCAAAGATCATAGTTAAGAATGATGGCAGGGTTCCAAATCACATGACTGTCCACCCAGTACTCCACCTGTGCCTTCCAGGCTACAAGGTGGCAGGTGTGACTTTTATGTTCCACCCAACTCTCTCAGGCTGGGAAACGGCCGAGTGTCCTGCTGGTTTCACCTCCGTTCCCTAGTGTGTGACAGGGTTATAGAGATGTTCTGTTCATTTGAAGCAGTTCTTGGGGCCCAGGACTTCCCCTGATTTTCACTGTAGTTTTTGTTGTTGTTGTTTCTCCTGTTCTTAAGCAATCTTCCTTCATGGTCAATCCATCCTTCCTGTTTGTCTTCCTCAATTACAGTTTCTTTTCCTGATTAAAAGATACAATGGACAGGTTGGGAATGTGGCTTATCTGTAGAGTGCTTGACTAGCATGCATGAAGCCTTGGGTTCGATTCCTCAGCACCACATAAAGAGAAAAGGCTGAAAGTGGTGCTGTGGATCAAGAGGTAGTGCTAGCCTTGAACAAAAAGAAGCCCAGGACAGTGCTCAGGCCCTGAGTTCAATTCCCAGGACGAGGGGGGGGGGAGAGATACAATAGACATAAATCAGAGGCATCTTATCCTGCCCCCTTTCTATGTTCTAGCTCACTGTCTGGTCCTGACTGTCCTGTGATATGACTATAACTGAACTTCTGAAATGGTTCCTCCTTTTGTTTCTCTCTCTCTCTCTCTCTCTCTCTCTCTCTCTCTCTCTTTCCTTCTTTTTTGTTGCCAGTCCTGGGGCTTGAATTCAGGGTCTGAGTGCTATCCTTGAGCTTTTCTGCTCAAGGTTAGTGCTCTGTCACTTGAGCCATAGCTCCGCTTTTGTTTTTTGGTGGTTAATAGGAGGTAAGGATCTCATGGGTTTTTCTGTCTGGGCTGGCTTTGAACTGTAAGCTTCAGGTCTCAGCCCCCTGAGTTGTGTGAGCCATCGCCACTGGCACGCAGCCTGAGAGCATTCTTGCATTCCATCAGTGCTTTTGGAAGAGATCTCTGATAGAGACCAAACTCCCTGACCCTTCCTCAGAATTGGGGACTCAAATATCTAACAAATCTGAATATGTTTGGTGAGAGAAGAGCGGCAATCCTATTGCTTGAAATAAAGGTATATGAGGTCAAAAGTGCAACCTCGTGGGGCTGGGAATATGGCCTAGTGGTAGAGCGCTTGCCTGGTATACATGAAGTCCTGGGTTCTATTTTCCTCAGCACCACATATGTAGAAAACGGCCAGAAGTGACGCTGCAGCTCAAGTAGCAGAGTGCTAGCCTTGAGCAATAAGAAGCCAGGGACAGTGCTCAGGCCCTGAGTCCAAGGCCTAGGATGGGGGGAAAAAAAGTGCAACCTCAGGCTGGGAATATGGCTTAGTTGTAGAGTGCTTGCCTAGCATGCATGAAGCTCTGGGTTCCATTCCTCAGACCACATAAACAGAAAAAGCTAGAAGTGGTTAAGTGCCAGCCTTGAGCAAAAGAGCTCAGGGACAATGCCCAGGACCTGAGTTCAAGTCCAAGGACTGGAATAAAAAAAAACCTCTGAAGGAAGAAAACTGGGCTGTCCTTCCCAGCTAGTGGCTTGGAGCAAATTAGGAACTTCTCCAAGCCTCAATTTTCTCATCTGTAAAATTGGGATAATAATTATCTGCAAAGCTAGGCTAATATCAGCATTGGGTTTCCCACAGGGTTGTTGTAAAGATAAAATGCAATAAATGTATGTGAAAGCAACTTGTGAACCAGAAAGCCATTTATATCCAAGAGTTATTATTATTACTAGGATGTCGTGAGAAATAAATGCCTGGGAAAGAGACTATGGACTAACTTTTTTCAAACTCATTGATTCCAACTCTGCTTTGTAGGTTAGGTCTGCCCTGAGCCCTGAAGAGGTGAGCAGTGGTTGCATCTGTTCTACCACTCAAGTGGCAGCATGCAGAAGCTCACATTACTTCAGACAGTGGGGACTTCCTTTGAGGATTCGAGTGATCCACAGTCTCAGGCCAGATGAGGATCTATGGGTCAGATGGCTCCCAGAACTTCCTTCCTTAGACACTCACTGCTTCAGAGCAGTGCCCTAACTACCTACATGTCAGCTTTACTTTTCTTCTTGGCTTCTTCCTTTACCTGTCCTTATTCTTTCTGTGCCTTGTCACTTCTGTTTACTCTTCTGTACTTCCTTATTACCTTGGCTTACTGAGCTTGATGTATACTACAACATTCTAGCTTGCCTTCCCTTTACTATAAATCTTCAATATTGGCAAGGCAATGTCATGGTGACCGCCAGGTCTAGGTCTCTGGAGTGCTACCCATACCAGAGTAGTGGTCGTAGGTCAGTAGATAGGATCATCAAGAGTATCTGAGGGCAGCACTTTGAGCCTGAGCTATGGGTGATAGAGATGACCAGAGAGCAAATCCATTCCCACTCCTAGCCCTTGAACTCTACTTTTTTCATTTTATTTCTTTTCTTTTTCTTTTTTTTTTTTTTTGCCAGTCCTGGGCCTTGGACTCAGGGCCTGAGCACTGTCCCTGGCTTCTTTTTGCTCAAGGCTAGCACTCTGCCACTTGAGTCACAGCGTCACTTCTAGCCATTTTCTGTATATGTGGTGCTGGGGAATCGAACCCAGGGCTTCAAGTATACGAGGCAAGCGCTCTTGCCACTAGGCCATATCCCCAGCCCCTATTTATTTCTTTTTTCTTTGTGCCGATACCAGAGTGTGAACTCAAGAAGTATCATGCTCTTGCTTGGCTTTTTCACGAATGGCTAGTGCTGTACCCCTAGAACCATACCTGCAGTCCAGCATTTGCTGCTTAATTGGATATACAGTCTCTAGGACTTCTTTCCCTGGACTGCCTTTGAACCGTGATATTCCAGGTCTCAGTCTCCTGAGTAGCTAGGATTATAGGCATGAGTTACTGACTCTGACCTTTGTTCCACATTGATCTAGATGAGCACTGGGCTCTGCTCCTTACTCTCATGGCTTTCTGGGGACTTCAGACAAGCTGCTCTTGAATCCTCCATTGTGTTATCTGTGAAACTAGAGTAAGAGTTTAATATTCTGAAAGCAAGATGGACTTGGGCCCTTTTTTGTATAAAATAAAAGGTCCAGGGGCTGGGAATATGGCCTAGTAGTGAAGTGCTCACCTCGTATACATGAAGCCCTGGGTTCAATTCCTCAGCACCACAATTATAGAAAAAAACAGAAGTAGCACTGTGGCTCAAGTGGTTGAGTGCTAGCCTTGAGCAAAAAGAAGCCAGGGACAGTGCTCAGGCCCTGAGTTCAAGCCCCAGGACTGGCAAAAAACAACAGAAAACAAAAATGAAATGCCCAGGCTTCAGCTGGGCGCTGATGGCTCACATCTGTAATCCTAGTTACCTAGGGAGCTGAGATATGAGAATTGCAGTTTGAAGCCATCCTGGGCAGGAATGTTCATGAGACTTATCTCCAACTAACCACCAAAAAGCCTGAAGTAGAGCTGGGGCTCAACTGATAGTGTTAACCTTCAGTTAAAAAGCTCAAGAGGGCTGAGAATGTGGCTTAGTGTTAGAGTGCTTGCCTAGCATGCATGAAGTCTGTGTTTGATTCCTCAGTACCACATAAACAGAAAAAGCCAGAAGTGGCGCTGTGGCTCAAGTGGCAGAGTGCTATCCTTGAGCAAAAGAAGCTCAGGGACAGTGCTCAGGCCCTGAGTTCAAGCCCCAGGATTGGCAAAAAAAAAAACAAAAAAAAACAAAAAAAAAGATCTAGGCTTTAGTCCAGGCAGACAAATGCAAGAGACTGTTATCTTCAAATAACTAGCAAAATGCTGAAAGTATAGGTATAGTTGAAGTGGTAGAGTACTAGCTTTGAGTGAAAAAGCCAAGCAGGAGCTTAAGGTCCTGAGTTCAAGCCCTAGTACTTGACTTCCCTGGGTCTGGTGGTCCATGCTTGCAATGGGAGGCTGAGGTGTAGGGGATGTGAGTTGGATATAGAGAGCCTTTGTGTAAAAAAGAGAAAATGTAGGAGGTGTTGGTGGCTCATGCCTGTGAAATCCTAGCTACACAGGAGGCTGAGATCTGAGGATTATGGTTTGAAGCCAGCTTGGATAAAAGTCTATAACATTTTTTGTGGGTTGTAGGGCTTGAACTCCGGGCCTGGGGGCTGTCCCTGAGCTCAGAGCTAGCATTCTACCACTTTGAGCCACAATGCCACTTCCAGTTTTCTGGTGATTATTTGGTGATAAGAGTCTCAAGAGGGCTGGGGATATGGCCTAGTGGCAAGAGTACTTGCCTTGTATACAGGAAGCCCTAGGTTCGATTCCTCAGCACCACATATATAATAGAAAAGGCCAGAAGTGGCGCTGTGGCTCAAGTTGGCAGAGTGCTAGTCTTGAGCAAAAGGAAGCCAGAGACAGTGCTCAGGCCCTGAGTTCAAGCACCAGGACTGGCAAAAAAAAAAAAAAAAAGGAGTCTCAGGAGTCTCATGGACATTCCTGCCCAGGCTAGCTTTGAACTGCGGTCCCCAGATTCTAGCCATCTTAGTAGCTAGGATTACAGGCACATGCCACCAGCACCTGGTAGATGTGGAATTTTTGTTTTGTTTTGTTCTTTTGCCAGTCCTGGAGCTTGGACTCAGGGCCTGAGCACTGTCCCTGGCTTCTTTTTGCTCAAGGATAGCACTCTACCACTAGAGCCACAGCGCCGCTTCCAGCTTTTTCTATATATGTGGGGCTGAGGAATTGAACCCAGGGCTTCATGTATACAAGGTGTGCACTTTACCACTAGGCCATATTCCCATCCCCTAGATGTGGAATTTTTAACAGATAATTAAGCGGGACCTGTCTAAATAGTGTTAACTCCCACAGCTCTTGACAGCACATACTTGACAGCATGGACTTGGCTAGTTAAAGCAATAGGTGCACATTGCCCCAGAGCAGCTCTACTAGACTTTTTCCCATGAAATTTGGATAAGCTGAGAGGGAGGATCCACATCCATGGTAAAACTCACATTGATGTTGGCAGGTGGTCTCCTTTCCTTGTCATAGTCTCTTGCCAGCAGCTGGGTTCTTCAAAGCCAGTGCCCAGGGAAGTCAGAGCTCAAGACCCAAGCTGTACCCTTTTGTGCCTATAGTTCAGGAGTGACATACCAATACTTTTGTCACATATGTGGCTTTACCTAGACCCTCCCTGGGTATACATAGGATGGAGTACCCAAGTACGTGAACACTAAGGGGCACGGAGAGCAATCTTGGAGGCCTCCTACTTGGTGATAGTAAAAGGCACCTACTCTGTCTGCTCTGAAAGACTCTGTCTGCTCTGAAAGACTCATGCCCTCAGTTCTTTGTACCTGCTGACCATGTGCCTACACATCAGGCCTACCCCTTTCTAGCCAGATTGCTCCAGCCATACCAATTGGCTACTGACTGACTCAGGATCAGAAATGTCAGTCCCACTAATAACTTTGTTGGCATTTTTTTTTTAATCGTAGGTTGTGGGGCCTGGTGCCGTCCCTGAGCAATTTTGCTCAAGGCTAACACTCTACCACTTTGAGCCACAGTGCCATTTCTGGTTTTCTGGTAGTTAATTACAGTCTTAGACTTTCCTGCCCTGGCTGTCTTTGAACCCTGATACTCAGCTAGGATTTTAGGCATGAGCTACTGGCACCCAACTTTCCTCAGCATTTTTATATGGAGAAGAGATTGCCTTTCAGCTGGTAGAATTGGAAGTGAAGGGCTGGGAATATGGCCTAGTGGTAAAGTACTCGTCTCGTATACATGAAGCCCTGGGTTCAATTCCTCAGCACCACATATATAGAAAAAAGCTGGAAGTGGAGCTGTGACTCAAGAGGTAGAGTACTAGCCTTGAGCAAAAAGAAGCCAGAGGCAGTGCTCAGGCCCTGAGTCCAAGCCCCAGGACTGGCAACAAAAAAGAATTGAAAGTGAAGACTGTAGACTTGCTGTCAGCATCTTTCTCACCCCATGAGGACTATTTGTGAGAGAGCCATGTCCCAGAGTAGGAGAAAGGCAGAAGATGGCTTCCACAAGCTAGCACACTTGATGGAAGGAGCACATTGTCCTTTGTTTCCTTGTCATAAGCCAACCTCTTTTTAAGCATGCAAGTTTAAAATTGGCTGTTTATATAACCTGGAATTTGCCTGTCCAAATCTATTAGCTACTGGAAAGTTAGCACTGGCTGGAAGCCTGAGAGGACTCTGGGTCCTGACTTTGGGTCAGCTCCTAGCAAAGAAGGATCAGTTCTGATGTCTAATGGGCGGCCTATTCTTCCAAGTAGCTGGCTTTTATCTCTAGTTCCAGGAGTGCATAATAGAAAAACAACAAGGTATTTAAAGGTTTTCCTTAAGGGTGTGTCTAGGGATGGTTTTCGTTGATCACCCTCTGTGGCTTGTGTCTGGGATTTGGCCTTTGACTGGATTGGCTATATAGTTCACAGAACTGCTTCCTATGCCTAAGAAATGAAAGTTATCTTTCTGAAAAGTGGGGGTTCTCTGCCCTTGGGCCTGTAGTCACTACTGGCTTCTCGTGGAACCCTGTGTTCCAGGTCATTCTAAGTTTTCAGCATATGGGGCAGATCTGTTGCTATAAGATTTCCCATGAGGGCTGGGGATATAGCCTAGTGGCAAGAGTGCCTGCCTCGGATACACGAGGCCCTAGGTTCGATTCCCCAGCACCACATATACAGAAAACGGCCAGAAGCGGCGCTGTGGCTCAAGTGGCAGAGTGCTAGCCTTGAGCGGGAAGAAGCCAGGGACAGTGCTCAGGCCCTGAGTCCAAGGCCCAGGACTGGCCAAAAAAAAAAAAAAAAAAAAAAAAAAGATTTCCCATGAGCCACGCTGAACTTTGGACTGGCAAAGTCTCCCAGAGGGACTCCTGACCTGTGAGTGTGCCACACCCTTGCCTTTTTTTTTTTTTTTTTAGCTCCCAGTAGGCTAAAGGAGGATTTACTTTTGTCCGCTCAGTCCACTGTGAATTTCAGTTGCTCTGTCCCTAGAGACTACTGGCTCATTTCAGTTAAGTTGAACAAAAGGAGACTTCTTGCTGGGCACCAGTAGCTCACATCTGTAATCCTAGTTACTCAGGAGGCTGAGATTTGAGGATTGCCTTTTGAAGCCAGCCCAGGCAGGAATGTCTGTGAGACTTTTTCTTTATTCTTTTTTTTTTTTTTTTTTTTTTTTTTGCCAGTCCTGGGGCTCGGACTCAGAGCCTGAGCACTGTCCCTGGCTTCTTTTTTGTTCAAGGCTAGCACTCTGCCACTTGAGCCACAGCACCACCTCTGGCTTTTTCTGTATATGTGGTGCTGGGGAATTGAACCTAGGGCTTCAGGTATACAAGGCAAGCACTCTTTTTTTGTGTAATTTATTTATTAATTAAACAAAATTTTTTTACAAGTTGTTGTGCAAAAAGGGCACAGTTACATAGTAGGGCAGTATGTACATTTCTTGTGATATCTTGCACCCTGTTTTTCTTTCCCTTCGCTAGGTCAGGTAGACATATATACAATACACAATGAACCAAGAACATATACAGTAGTCACGTGGCCTATGCCCAAGAAAATTTGCCTAGGGCCTTAAATGTAATGTCGATATTAGACAATATGTCGACAGTAGTCTTATATGAACGTACATGCATAGCTTTTGAGTTATTGTGATCCACTGAGAGGTCAATTTTTTTTTTTTTTTTTTTTTTTTGCCAGTCCTGGGCCTTGGACTCAGGGCCTGAGCACTGTCCCTGGCTTCTTCCCGCTCAAGGCTAGCACTCTGCCACTTGAGCCACAGTGCCCCTTCTTGCCGTTTTTCTGTATATGTGGTGCTGGGGAATCGAACCTAGGGCCTCGTGTATCCGAGGCAGGCACTCTTGCCACTAGGCTATATCCCCAGCCCCGAGAGGTCAATTTTTGACCTTTATATGTTGAGTAGTTGTTTGGTTTTAGTTACATAATGTTGGGTCGCTGCCCCAATCCTGTGGGAAATACCATTTGACAAGCAGTTTTTGGTTTCACAGACCTGGTCTCTACTGTTTCTCGGTCACCCCATCTTAACAGTCATATATCAGGGAGATGATGCCCCTTTGTTTTATGTGTTCTAGGCTTGTCTCACTCAACATTTGTTCAAGTTCTGACCATTTCCCTGCGAATAACAATATTTCACCATTCCTAATTGCTATGTAGTATTCCATTGTGTATAGGTAGCATATTTTTTAGATCCATTCATCTGTGGAGGGGCATCTGGGTTGTTTCCATATTTTGGCTATTGTGAATTGTGCAGTGATAAACATGGAAGTACAGATGTCTTTTTGATATTTTGGGGTTTGCTGTTCTGGGTAGATGCCTAGGAGTGGAATGGCTGGGTCATAGGGTAGGTCTATATTGAGCTTTTTGAGAAACCTCCATACTGATCTCCAAAATGATTGTACTAATTTTCACTCCCCACTCCCACCAACAATGGAGAAGGATTCCTCTTTCCCCGCACCCCCTCCAGCATTTGTTGTTGCCTGAGTTCAGGGTATCGGCCATTCTAACTGGAGTGAGGTGGTATCTCAGGGATGTTTTTATTTGCATTTCCTTTACTACCAGGGATGTTGAACATTTCCTCATATGTTTCTTCGCCTTTTTTTTTTTTTTTTTTGTCAGTTCGGGGGCCTTGGACTCAGGGCCTGAGCACTGTCCCTGGCTTCCTTTTGCTCAAGGCTAGCACTCTGCCACTTGAGCCACAGCGCCACTTTCGGCCATTTTCTATATATGTGGTGCTGGGGAATCGAACCCAGGGCTTCATGTATACGAGGCAAGCACTCTTGCCACTAGGCCATATCCCCAGCCCCTCTTTGCCATTTTTGTTGTTTTGTTTTTCTTTTTTTTTTTTTTTTTTTTTGGCCAGTCCTGGGCCTTGGACTCAGGGCCTGAGCACTGTCCCTGGCTTCCTTTTGCTCAAGGCTAGCACTCTGCCACTTGAGCCACAGCGCCACTTCTGGCCGTTTTCTGTATATGTGGTGCTGTGGAATCGAACCCAGGGCCTCATGTATACAAGGTAAGCTCTCTTGCCACTAGGCCATATCCCCAGCCCCCCTCTTTGCCATTTTTATTTCTTCTCTTGTGAAGTCTCTCTTTAGCTCCTTTGCCCATTTCCTAATTGGTTTATTGGGCTTGGAGGGGCTTAGTTTTTTGAGTTCTCTGTAGATGACAGATATTAGGCATTTGTTGCTGTGCTGGTAAAGATCCTTTCCCATATGGTTGGCTGTCTTTCTATTTTGGTGGCTATGTCCTTAGCTGTGCAGAAACTTTTTAATTTGTAGTAGTCCCATTTGTCGAGTCTCTCCCCTGTTTGTTGTGCCCCTGGGACTCTATTCAGGAAGTTCCTTCCTGTGCCTATAAGTTCTAGCATCTTTCCTACTCTGTCCTTCAGTAGTTTCAAGGATTCAGGTTTGATATTGAGGTCTTTGATCCATTTTGAGTTGATCTTGGTGCATGGTGATAGGCTTGGGTCTACTTTGAGTTTTCTGCATATGGCAAGGCAAGCACTCTTGCCATTAGGCCATATTTCCAGCCCTGTGAGACTCTTATCTCCAATTAATCACTAGAAAACTAGATGTGATGATGTGGCTTAAAGTGATAGAGTGCTGGCTGGGGGAGGGGGGTGGGAGGGACAATTCAAGCTCTGACCAAAAAAAAGAAAGGGCTTGAGATGCTTAATGACATCTAGGAATTGCTACTGGCTCCCATTAAGACCACAGCCAGGGGAAAAGTGATGAGGCTAAGTTTGGGAGGCTTGATCAGAGGCCCCAAGGCGTATGCAGAGAATGAAGGAGCCAAGAAAAGATTTTTCTGTAGTATAACATGGAACTGCCTTAAGAGATACTTACTGAATGGCCACTCCCTATTGGAGTGTGATAGGTTCTAGGAACCAGAGAACAAGCAGAGACAGTGCCCAGCCTTGTATGTTCTCTTAAAGAGAGAGACAAAAGTAGTCTGAGCAAAAGCTGGATGCTGCTAGCTTACTCTTAGCTACTTAGGAGGCTGAGATCTGAGGATCATAATTTAAAGCCATCCCCTGCAGGAAAAATTTGTCAGACTCTCATCTCCTCCCACAAAAAAATGTAGTCTGAGCAAGCAAAACTCCTGGTACTCAGAGGACGGTAAGAAGTGACCCTAAAGATGAAAAACAGACAGAAGTAGTCATGGAAGACTTCAAAGAGAGATTAAAAAAACTGTGAAGCTAGAGGTGCAGTTTAGTGGTGTAGCATACATTTGACATATATGAGGTGCTGAGTTCAAAATGATGTACAATGCATATAAAACTTATTTGTGTGTATCTGTGAGCACTGGCCTGAGGCTCTTGAACTTAGTCTCAGGCACTGTCCTTTAGCTTTTTCCGCTCTATTGTTTGAGCCACAGCTCCACTTCCTGCTTCTAGGTGGTTAACTGGAGATAAGAGTCTTAGGGACTTTCCTGCCTAGGCTGGCCGCCAACATCAATCCTTAGATCTCAGCCTCCTGTGTAGCTAGGATTACAGGCAGAGCCACCTGTGCCTAGCCAAAACTTACTATCTTAAGAGAGGACTCAGATGCCTCCATAAATTGAGGTGTAGGAATGAAGGGTTAGGGGCAGGAGAGGATGCAACCATGCAACCATGTTCAGGTGGCCTGATAGGAGAAGCACACAGGCAGTCATATGGAGACAGGCCAGGGGGTGCTGAGGGTCAGTTGGTGTAGGGTTTGGTCATCAAATCATGACCTTGCCTTTGTCCACAAGGTGGAGAGCTGGAGACCTGTGAGGAGCTTTGAGTCAAATATTGATAAGATCTGTTTTTGATTTTTGGTGCTGGGGATGGAAGTCAAGATTTTGTTGATGCTAGACATGAGTTCTCCCACTGTTTACATCCTCAGCTCAAGGTGTCTTTGTACTTATTTATTTATTCCTTTCTATTGTTATTGGTATTTGAACTCAGGGCCTTGTGCTTACTAGGCAGGTGCTCCTATCTTAAACCACATATCCAGCCCTTTTTGTGCTGGTTTTCTTTTCTTTTTGTTTTAAGACTGGCAATTAAACGCAGTACTTGACTGTGGGCTCTCTCTCTCTCTCTCTCTCTCTCTCTCTGACTTCCCCTCGATTGGGGGGGGAAGGGGCTTGTCCGCCCCTTCCTGGGTGGTCCATGATCGCTCACGAGGGATCTATGGCCACGGGTAGCCTCGGTGGTGTGTGGTCACAGGGTGCCCCAAAACCGCCAAGAACGACACAGATGCGCGGCCCCTGGAGAAAACCTCTAGGGCTTCTGTTTATTCAAATGAGGAGCCTCCCAGATATACCCCAAAGGCGGGCACAAGAGAGGGGCCCCTGATTGGTCCCAAGGGGCTGTCCCTCAAGTGATGTCAGACTTCCTTCTCTTCCTGTTAAAGACAGGAAGGGGAGGGACAGGCTGAGGTCAGCTGTGGCCCCTTAAAGGTGCAGCTGACCCCAACACCTGACTCTGCCATTGCCTGAAGCTTTACCAACTGAGCCATGCCTCCAACCCCAGTGATGGGGTTGAGTTCTGCGATGGGCGCTGTCCCGGAGCTCTTCAGCTCAAAGCTAGCACTCTACCAATTGAGCCACAGTGCCACTTACAGTGCTGATTATTTTTGAGATGGGGTCTTGTTTCCTGCCCTGGCAAATACCTGAACCAAGGCCTACTTATCTTAATGCTTCCTATGACAGTTGGTGGGCAACATCACACACAGCTTTCAGCCAAATTGGAGTCAAGCAAACATTTTACCCCCAGTCCTGGGACTTGAACTCAGGGCCTGGGCACTGTCCCTGAGCTTCTTTTGCTCAAGGCTAGCACTCTACTACTTGAGCCACCGTGCCACTTCCAGCTTTTTTTGTTTATGTGGTACTGGGGAATTGAACCCAGGGCTTCATACATGCTAGGCAAACACTCTACCATTAAGCCATATTCCCAGCCCCCAAGCAAAATGTTTTGCCTAGGCTGATATTGAACAATGATCTCTCTGATCTCAGTCTCCAGGTAGCTAGGATCACAGGCATAAACTGATGGTACTAGCTTATTATTATTATTATTGGTTGTGGGCCTTGAAATCAGGGCCTGGGTGCTCTCTCTAAGCTCTTGTGCTTAAGACTAGTGCTTTACCACTTTGAGCCACAGTTCCACTTCTGATTTTCTGGTGGTTGATTGGAGATAAGGTCTCATATACTTTCCTGCCCAGGCTGGCTTTGAACTGTAATCTTCAGATCTCTGCCTTCTGAATAGCTAGGATTATAAGCATGAGCTACCAGTGCCTGGCTTACTATTGGTTTCTTGAGACTCTGTCTCAAGAAGATCTCAAGATCTTCCTGCCTCTGCCTCCCAAAGGCAGGTGTGTACCAACACATTGGGTCCAAAGTCTATTTTCCTTGTGCCATTACTAGGACTTGAACTCAAGACCTCATGCTTTCCCTCAGTTTTCTTGCCTTGTAGTTGGCATGCTACGACTTGAACCATAGTCTCGTCTGGTATTTTGTTGGCTAACTGGAGATGAAATTTCATAGGCCTTTCTGCCCAGGCTGGCTTCAAACCTTGATCCTCCAAGTCTTAGGCACATGAGTACTTAGGTATACAGGTGTGAGGCACTGTTTTTTTTTGTTATTGAGATTAAGTAACTACTTATATTTCTCAGTACTTATATTTCACAGTGATGAAAATCATCATTCTAATGTACAAAGCTTATGAACTCTATACTAACCTTAACACTAAAACCATTTCTTGCAGACGGGTGATATGTACATTTCTTTCCTTTTGTTTAGTATCACCTGCTCCCTCTTTCTCTCTCATACCCTCCCTCCCATCACTTCCCTTGAGTTGCTTGGTTCACTTTCATCAATGTCCAATGTAGGTGATGGGCTTTTCTGCTGTATTTTTTCACCTGCTTTCCACTCATTCTGTGCCCTCCTCCAAGCTTCCCTCAAATGTGCATGTGTAGGGGCTGGAAATATGGCCTAGTGGTAAAGTGTGAAGCCCTGGGTTTGATTCCTCAGTACCACTTATATAGAAAAAGCCGGAAGTGGCTCTGTGGCTCAAGTGGTTGAGTGCTAGCCTTGAGCAAAAAAGAAGCCAGGGACAATGCTCAGGTCCTGAGTTCAAGCCCCAGGACTGGCAAAAAAACAAAATGAGGCTGGGAATATGGCCTAGTGACAAGAGTGCTTGCCTCGTATACATGAAGGCCAGGGTTCGATTCCCCAGCACCACATATATAGAAAACGGCCAGAAGTGGCGCTGTGGCTCAAGTGGTAGAGTGCTAGCCTTGAGCAGGAAGAAGCCAGGGACAGTGCTCAGGCCCTGAGTCCAAGGCCCAGGACTGGCAAAAAAAAAAAAAAAATGTGCATGTGTATACACCATATATGAGATAAAGAATATGGAGTCATCTAAATAAGACAATTTCAAAAGCGATTGTTTTCTTATCTTTGGGGTTCTTTTCAGTCTGTAAATTATTTTATGTACATATGCAGAGGTGCTTGGGTCTATTTGGTGCTTTTCTCTCAAGACTGTCCTCTTTTGGTTTCACTGTATATTGGTATCTTGAGTCCTGTTTACTTTGTTATATCTCATTTTGTTTGTTGTTATTTTTTTGCCAGTCCTGGGGCTTGAACTCAGGGCCTGAGCACTGTCCCTGGCTTCTTTTTGCTCAAGGCTAGCACTCTGCCAACTTGAGCCACAGCACCACTTCCGGTTTTTTCTGTATATATGGTGCTGAGGAATTGAACCCAGGGCTTCATGTACACAAGGCAAGCACTCTACCACTAGGCCATATTCCCAGCCCCTTTCATTGTCTTTTAAATCTAACACCCGAATATCAGGGAGACCATGTGCCATTTCTCTCTGTGTTCTTGGCTTATTTTGCTCAACATGATTTGTTCTAGTCCCATCCATTTTCCCATGAATGGCATTATTTTATCCTTTCTAATGGCTGTGTAAAATTCCATATATATAGGTACCACATTTTTTTTTTATCCATTCATGAGTGGTGGGGCATCTGGGTTGTTTCCACATCTTGGCTATTGTGACCAGTGCAGCAATGAACATGGAAGTGCACGTGTTCTTGTCATATCATGGTTGCTGCTGCTCAGGAGATGCCTAGGAGTGGGGTCCTAGGGTATGTCTGTTTTGTTTTTTGAGGAACCTCCAGACTGCTTTCCAGAGTGGTTGTACTAGTTTTCATTCCCACCAGCAGTACAGTAGGGTTCCTCTTTCTCTGCATCCTCGCCAGCATTTGTTGTTGTCTGAATTCAGGATATAGGCCATTCTGACTTGGGTAAGGTGGTATCTCAGGGTTGTTTTTATTTGCATTTATCAAGGTTTGTTTTATAAGTATCATCATTTTGGTGTTTCAGGAGTCAGCTTGAGAGAAGCCAAAGGTGGATTAGGGAGATGGGGGAGTCTGTTCCAACAGAGCACTGGGGGAAAATGCACGCTATGCTGCAGTGGGCTCCAGAATACTGGCCTGTGTTTGTGTCGGTGTTTCCTCCACTCCTTTTTTCTCCTCATCTGTAACCCCAGGAAATAATACCAGCAGAGGGTGAGTGCTAGGATGAGGCTCTCAGACAAGTGGATGAGCCTCACTAGTGTTGAAGAGGAACAAGGTGCAGCAACTTCAGGCACAACTTCCTTTTCACTGTGATACAAAGACTTTGACAGAAGAACAGGTAATAACTTCCACAAAGAAACTGAATCACAATCCACTTAGCACTCCCTTTTCTCCTGTGGATCACTAGCAGAACATACTAATGTGTAGGATCTTTCTGCATAGGACCCTGCTTATGTTCTGGCTTCTGGAGTTCACAGCCACTCTAGATGGAGGAGCAGCAGAGCTGGTCAGATCAAGCTTGAGTAAATTTGGAGATAAGATACTTAGGCTTTATATGTGCTTCACAAAAAGAAGGGACTGTGGATTTTACCATCTCCATCCCTGCAATGCTTTGTTCTGTGGTGCTGGGGATGATTTCTAGGCCTCTCCATGCTATGCTGGTGCTCTACCATTAATCCACACCCCCTAACTGCTGTTTGCTTGGGCCCCAGAGCAATACTATACAAGGTTACAGTTTCATAAACAGAACAGACAAAATACAAGTCCTAGAGATGCTGTCTGCAGTATGTCTCTGCTGGTAAAGTGGGGACTGAAGTACACCTGAGTGAAGAGAACAGTTGTTCCTCTGGGGCAGAAGAATAGCACATGAAGGTGTTGAAACTGCCCAAGGTCACTGAAAGATGTTTAGTTATTTAAAGCTAGGATACAGCAGCAACCTAGTAGTCTGTCTATACTTAACTCCTGTGAAATTTATGCTTTTATTTCCAAAGGACCTTTTAAAGTTACAAAGTCAAACTGGATCTCAGTGGCAAAAATTGCTAATTCATATACTACCAAGCACCTACCTGCCCTGGTATTCAGTTTATAAAAGAAGTTTATATGCATAAAAATACCACCTCTCCAGCCAGGGAGTGAAGAAATGAGAAAGTGAGAAAGCATTGATTGGTTATCAGGCTGCCAGTGAGTGGAAGAAACATCTGTGCTCTCTGCTATCTGAATCTCCTGGCAGTGGGTATGTGAACTCCTGGGCTCTTCACTCCCTCCTACAGCAAACCTGTCCCCAAGGCTTCTGCTACTGATGCCCACAGTGTAAGTGATGTACAGAACAGGACAGCTCTTGGGATGTCTTCCTATTCATGGGTCAGATAAGGCCTGGCCATGGTCCATCTCTGTCTATTCTCATGACCATTTTTCCTTCAGTCTCTCTGTGCTTTCATCAACCACTTTCCTGTCTACACACTGAGGTGCCAAATGCTTACCTCTATATAGAGATATGACTTAATAAGATCCAGGGGATACCCAGGGGGACTATAACGTGCTTCCGTGTTTGCCCCACAGCAACCCCCTCAACTGACTGGACTGCTATTACTCAGGTGCTGGATGCCTCTGCTCAGCTATGATGCAAAGCTTCAGAAAAGGCCCCTGAAATCTGCAGTATACATTGATGGATAACTATCAAATAAAATGTGGAGTGATGTCTGGAGCAGTAGTTTTTTGGTTGTTTTGTTTTTGGCCAGTCCTGGGCCTTGAACTCAGGGCCTGAGCACTGTCTCTGGCTTCCTTTTGCTCAAGGCTAGCACTCTGCCACTTGAGCCACAGCGCCACTTCTGGCCGTTTTCTGTATATATGGTGCTGGGGAATTGAACCCAGGGCCTCATGTATACAAGGCAAGCTCTCTTGCCACTAGGCCATATCCCCAGCCCTTTGGGTTTTTTTTGCTAGTCCTGGGGCTTGAACTCAGGGCCTGAGCACTGTTCCTGGTTTCTTTTTGCTCAAGGCTAGCACTCTACCTCTTAAGCCACAGTGCCACTTCTGGTTTTTTCTGTTTATGTGGTGCTGAGGAATAGAACCCAGGGTGTATATACAAGGCAAGCACTCTTGCCACTAGGACATATTCCCAGCCCATAGTGCAGCAGTGATTTAGCTATTTCCTCAGTTTTAGTCTCTAGTTGTGTTTATTTCTGATTCTAGTTAACACAACATGTGCCTGACGCTCCTCTAATCACATAGGATGTGGTGATCTCCCTAGGAACCCTAGGCAGGTACAAACTTGAACCACTGTGGATGGGGACCATGACTTGCCAGAAGGAAGTGAGTGCCTTGCCTAGGTTTCAACTAGTGGGGTGGAATCTGGCAGGATGGTTCCAGACTGCTTGTTCTTTATTCTGGGAGTCTCTGTGTGACCAACTGTCTTCAGGAGGACACAGTGCAAGCCCAAATCGGATTCAGAAGTCATGACCTTATTAGTTGAGTATTAAACACAGATTATGCATGGTTGGTGCATAATTTCCATCTGAGCTGATGAACAATTGCATAAGTCTACATGTAGAATGAAAAGTTGTGATTGCAGAACACTACGAGTATACTTAATACTACTGAATTCTACAATTAAAATAGTTAAGGCAGTAAATCTTAAATCATTTTTTTTTGGAGTGCTAGGTGTTGAGAATCAAGCTAGTAACTTGCACATACCACTGAGCTCTATCCTCAGTCCATGTTAGGTGTATTTTGCTATAGTAAAAACTTGGACACCATTGGTCAAACCCGTAATCTTAGCTTCTCAGGAGGCTGAGACCTGAGGATCATGGTTTGAAGCCAGCCCACGCAGTTAACAAAAAAATCAGGGACAGTGCCCAGGTCCTGAGTTCAAGCCCCAAGATGTGCACACACACACCCCAAAAAAACCCAAACTGGGAAACAAAAACAGCAGAGGCTGAGGTGGAAAGATCATTTAAGCCAAGCCTACCCAACAAGCAAGACACAGTCTCAATTAGGCTGGGTGACGGTGGCTCATATGTGTAATTCTAGCTCCTCATGAGGGTGAGAGCTGACAATTGCAGTTTGAAGCCATCCCAGGTAGGGAAGTCCACAAAACTTATATTCAATTAATCACCAAAAAGCAGAAAGCAAAGATGTAACTCCGTGGTAGAGTGCCAGCCGTGAGCCAAAGTGCCAAGGCACTGAATTCAGTTTCCAGTGCTATCACAAAATAAGTAAGCCAGATCCAAGTATCAGACCCTGAGTTCAAGGTCCAGTATCAAAAAAATACCAAAAACACAAATCATCATCTGTGTGGAAAAATCCAAAGACAATACAGAAAATGTACAGGAACATAGAAGCAGGCCATTTTTTATTATCTTCAAGTATTTGTACAAAGGGTTTTAATTTGCCTCTTGATTAGTCATCTCTTCATTATTCTCCCACACATCCCCTGTATCTCATCCCTATCCCATGTTTTTAGGGCACTAGAGTCAGAGGCCCCAGTACTAAGTCTTGCTTCATTCCAAGCTCCTTCCCCCTGTGGTTAGGGAAGGCAATGTGCCACAGTGCGGTGGGAATTGAGGAGCAAAACACATAATTTGTTGTGAAATAAGCTTAGGTTCCTGATTCTAATACTGGTGCTGACCACAGATCTGGGGCCAGACTTGCCTGGTCTAGCCCTAGCTATTAGCTCTTATGACAAGGTCACAGAGACAGGAGGAAATGTGCCCAAACATGGCTTGTTCCATCCACTTTGCTACCTGTGTGGCAGAGGAAGCAGATCTGAAGCATAGAACCCAGGCAGCCTCCCTCGTTAAGTAATGATCTCTCATCAGTCTACCAGCAGAGAGTGGAGCCTGCCATTTATCTCCCAGTCCACAAAGGAGGGTAGTAAGAAGTCCACACTTCTTTCCTTGCTTCACCTTCACCTGAGCCCTGTCTACCTTGGTTTGTTTACTCCTGTATGCCTCAGATCTGTTTTGTGTTGACACATATGGCTTATATTTAATGAACAATTAGCTTCTTTTGGATGTACAGACAAGAGACATATTGCAATATATGTCTGGCAGGAATTTGTTAAGTTCATGACTAAGGTACAGCTCCAATGTTAGTGCCTAATAAGTAACAAACTGAAGTTTTTGCAGGATGGGTACAACACTTTCTGGGGGCAAGTATAGAGCAGTAACAATATATCTTAGGACAATCACTGTAAGAGGAAGTTGGGGAGACTGTGGAGATGGAAGATGGTTCTTGGGCATAGGCCTCTGGATCCCTCTTGTAGTGACTTAGAATCTTTATAGGGGCTGGGAATGTGGCTTAGTGGTAGGTAGACTGCTTGCCTAGCATGCATGAAGCCCTGGGTTTGATTCCTCAGCACCACATAAAATAGAAAAAGTCAGAAGTGGCTCAAGGGGTAGAGTGTTAGCCTTGAGAAAAAAAAAAAAAAACACAAAAAAAACCAACAACCAGGGACAGTGCTCAGGCCCTGAATCCAAGCCCCAGGACTGGCAAAAAAAAAAAAGAGCAGGGCCTGAAAGTCACATTCTAGAATGCAAGTGTCCAGGTGGTACTGAAGGGACTGAGATCTCAGTACTTTCCAGTAGGAACACAGGAAATGTGCAGGCCTTCATGTTTTGCTTGGCTCATTATTATTTTTTAGTTGGTGTATGTGCTAGTACTGGGGCTTGAACTCAGGCCCTAGGCACTGTCTCTTAGTTTTTTTTTTTGCTTGAGGCTGGTGCTCTACCACTTGAGCCACAGTTCTACTTCTGGCTTTTTAATGGTTAACTGGAAATGAGAGTCTCATGGCCTTTCCTGCCAGGGCTGGCTTCAAACTGCAATCCTCAGCCTCCTGAGTAGCTAGGATTATAGGCATGAGCCACTGGCAACCAGTTTGTCCACCATTTTAAAAACCAAGTATTCACTGGGTGTGGTGGCTATCTCCCCACCTCACCCTCTTTGTTCTCATCATCTCCATATGTCATTTTCTGATACAAGTCAGTTGTCATGTCTTCATTTGCCTCCAATGCCTTACCTTCTCACTCATTATAGAATTCCTGCACTCTATGCTGGTCAAAAGGTAACAGAATCTGGCCCAGAGATTCTCACTCAGACCTTCTCCAACATTATTGGCTTGTACTTGGTCTTTGCTTATGGAATTCCTTCCTGCCCCTCTATGGGTTTCATGTTTGCTCTGTACTTCCCATAGTGTACTTTCCCCCAATAACCTGCATGCCTCCTTTCCTTAATTCATTCATGTTTTTGCTCATCTTATGAGTCCTTTGATTAACTTATAAAAGACAGTAATCTTCCCCTCTGCCTCCTTTACTTTGTATTTAATGTAAGTTGTACGATGAAGGTAGGCACAAGGTAGGTCAGTATTTGCTGAAAGAAAAGAATGCTGTCTTTTGAGTTACTGTGCTTCTCATCTGAGGACAGCATTTAGCATTCCCTTTTTATCTGGGCTGTCCATTAGAATAGACTTCTCAGTAGCCACAGTTGAAAAGGAAAAAAGACCCATGAAAAATTGTTTTAGAAGGTAGACACACCAGAAGGAAGGAGGAGGGCTAATGAGGATGAGTATGTTGTTTACTCGTATGTATGAAAATACAACAATGAAATCTATTGAAATGGTTCTAAAAAAGAATAAAAAAGAATGATAGAAGGGGTGAGCTAGATTGGATACATGTATGAGACTGTCAAAATAAAATATCCCTTGTATAACGTATGAATGCGCTAATTGAAAATTAAATTTAGTAACACATCCGCAATCCTACTCAGGAGGCTGAGATCTGAGAATCCAGTCCAAAGCCAGCCAGTGTAGGAAAATCTGTGAGACTCTAATGTCCCTTTAACCTCCAAAAAGCTGAAAAGTGTAACTGTGCCTCAAGTGGTAGAGCACTAGCCTTGAGCAGAAAAAGCTAAGCGACAACACCCAGGCCGAATTCAAGTCCAGGTACAGGCACCAAAACAACAAAGAAGCGGCATCGTTTTCGGTAGCCTATTTTTCTTTTTTCTGGTTTAGCTTTTTTGGACAAAACTGCAGAAGTTTAAAATAGGAACCAGAGGGCTGGGGATATGGCCTAGTGGCAAGAGAGCTTGCCTCGTATACATGAGGCCCTGGGTTCGATTCCCCAGCACCACATATACAGAAAAACGGCCAGAAGTGGCGCTGTGGCTCAAGTGGCAGAGTGCTAGCCTTGAGCAAAAGGAAGCCAGGGACGGTGCTCAGGCCCTGAGTCCAAGGCCCAGGACTGGCCAAAAAAACAAAACAAAAAAAAAAATAAAATAGGAACCAGAGTCACCACTGCTTTCTTTCCTCCTGTCTATCCTCTCTTCCCTCCCTTCTCCTCCCTCCCTGTCTCGCACTAAGCAGCAGAGGCTTGCCTCCAACTCCAGCTCGGCAGTCCAGGCCATAGGCTTCCCCGCAGCCCGCCTGGCCCGGTCCCCGGTCGCCGAGGTTCGGTACCTTCCTCCCGCCACGTGAGCAACGCCGTCCCCGGGCCAGGCTCCTCGGGGGGCGAGCAGACGGGCCTCGTCTCGGGGACTACAGTCGACAGAGCCAGAGCGGGCCGGAGGCGCCCGCCCTCGCAACAGCCGGCTGCTAACGCAACACCAGAAACGGAGGAAAAACTCAAGACCGCGCAGGAGCGGACTCTCAGGGAGGCCGCCGCCCTAGCGTATGTGCGGACGGAGGAGCGTCTGGCCTGCGTCCAGCGGGACAGGGTCAAGGGCTGGGGCCCAAACCCTCTTCCTGAGGCCCGGGTGGACTCGGAGGCGCGAGGCGGCGGGACGCAAACCGAGCGCGGGATCTCAGACAGACGACGACTAACCTTCCGGCTCCTAGTCTCGTGACCGTACCTTCGTCGCTTCCGGCACTCCATACGGCCAATCGTCGCCCCTTACTACGAAAGACCCATCCCTCCGCGACACGCACAGCCAATCCGTTTGTTCGCTTCCTCTTAGTCCCTCCTCTGCACGCTCACGCACAACCTTGGCCAATCGTTCCCAGGATACCCTTCTAGTCCCGCCTCAGGCTTGTCTCGGGAGCCGTCAAGCCACCGTTGCCCCTTCACCCCAGCGGCGAACTTCCTCCCCGACGCCGTGACGTATTCGGCCCCCGCCACTCGGCGGGGCGGGCCAATGGCGGTAGCGGATACGGCGAGCCAATGGGTGGGAGCGTCTCATGCGGCCGGCGCCCGCCGCAGCCGCCGCTGGGTCCTGGAACCAGAGGCCGCCCGCGACGGAGCGCGATGGACCGTGGGCCTCAGCCCGGGAGGCGCCGCCGCCGAGCCCGCGGCCAGACGCCTTCGCAGTGAAGCCCGCGCGAGCGCCGCGGCCCTGCGCGAGCTTAAGTGCGCCGAGGGCGGGCTCGCTTCCCGCCGGCCCCGCACTCGCCTCAGCCGATAGCCCGCGCCGCCGCTGCTGCCTTCCCGCCCGGGCCGCGCGGCCCGGGAAACGCGGCCGCGGGCTGCATGGGCAGCGCCCGCGTCCCGCCGCCGAGCCGCCGCCGCGCCTTGCTGTCCTCGGAGTCGGGTGAGAGGCGCTGTGGGCCGGGGGCGGTATCGGGGGTTGGCGTCGGGCGTTCCCGGGGCCTTACGGCCTGTAGGCCGCTTCCACCCGCGGCGTTCGCGGGAGGGCCTCCGGCCGGCCGGGGCTCAGGGCCGCGGCGAGGGCCGGTCTGTGCTGCTCCGGGAGCGGGCCTGGGCTCCGCCTTGGGGGCCGAACGCCGACTCGGGCGGACCTGGGAGCTGGAGCAAAGTGTTGCTGGGCCTCGCGGGGCAGTGGGGGCTCCCAGGGTCTTGGGGGGCCACGCGGGGAATGGGGGCTCCCGAGGTGTGGGTGGGCCTCGCGGGGAAGTGGAGGGCTCCAGAGGTCTGGGCAGGCCTCGCAGGGGAGTGGAAGCTCCTGGTGTCTGGGTGGGCCTCGCGAGGGAATGGGGGACTCGAGGGTTCGGGGGGGGCCTCGCGGAGTAGTGGAGGGCTCAAAGGATCTGGGGGGAGCTTCGCGAGGGAGTGGGAATCTCCAGGAGTCTTCGGGAGCCTCGCGGGGGCGTGAGGGAGCTCTGGAATCTGAGGGGGGTCGCGGAGGAGTGAGGGGCTCCAGGGTCTGGGGGGGTCCTTGCGGGGGCAATGGGGGGCCCCAGGGATCTAGGGGTGCCTCTCAGGGGCAGTGGGGGCCCTAAGGATCTGAGTGGACCTCGCGGGGCAGTGGGGGTGGGGGTCCAGGGGTGCGGGCGGCCTCGCGGGGTCCTGGGGACTCGAAGGGTCTGGGGGGGAGGTGCTCGCGGGGCAGTGAGGGATCCGGGGCCTGGGTGTGGATGACGGGTCTGGGCAGGCCTGGTTTCCCGGGCAGTCTGGAGGGTCTGAGGGGCACCTGGGCGCCGGAAGGTGCCAGGGAGGGTCCGGGGGGTCCTCGGGGCGTCGATAGGATCCTGGTGGGTCGCGGGGGTCCGCAGGGATCTAACTCTTGGTGTGGACAGCGGGTGGGCTCCGGGGCGGGCGCAGGGCACCGACCTCTGACCCTCGGGAGGGGCGCCGTCGCCGCGCTGGTGGTAGTTGTTATTCCCAGCGTCCCTATTATTATCGTGTTTTGAAATGGGAGCAGGCGGCCCTTGGGCTGGGAGCCGAGCCGGAGGGGGCGGGCAGGACTGGGGACCTGGGGCGGCGGGGTGCTGGAGGAGCGCAGGCCCGAGCGGGGGCAGGAATGCGGGGCGGTAGGGGTGCTCGGGGGAGGGGTAGGCGGGCCTGGGGGCGAGAGAGAGGAAAGCGGTGGCGGCGGCGGCTGCTGCAGCCCTTGGCCTCAAGGAACAATGTGAGACGTTGCCTGAAATGTTAATTTCCGTTCCTCATTTCATCATCCCCTGGCAGGGCGGTAGCTGTGTGTGAGTGTGAGTGTGTGTGAGTGTGTGTGCGTGCGCGCGCGCGTGCAGGGTTGGCCCTGCCACATGGATCCAGTTCCTTCTCACAGAAAGATGTGCTGTTCAATTTTGTATCTAGTTTGGGGGAGGAGTCTTTATTTTTCTTGAGGCCTGCTCTTTTCCTGGTGCTTCATTGGGAGGGACTTTCTGTTTCTGTTGTGTTTTTGGAAACCTTTTCTTTTATGCTAGCTTACAAGGTGTTTGGGAGACACTGGGGAAGGATAAGCCTAAGGAGTGCCTTGAATTTCCTTTTCTAACAACTAAGATGCAGCTGCTTATGTTTAATATTTTATGAGGGTCATCACAAATCTTTGAGTAAAGAAAGGCCTTCTTATCTGGTGAGACTTTTCTGCAGTGGTTTGTACAGTGCCCTCAGCACTCCTTTCAGTTGAGTAAAAAGTGCACAATTGTTGAACTTCAAAACTTAGAATCTTTTGGTCCTCTGAGAAGATGAGACTTACTCAGCAAAACCAGTAAGGTGATATTGTGTGTGGAAAAAATGCCATTGAAACAGTTACTATTTTAGGGGCTGGGGGAATGTGGCTTAGTGGTAGAGTGCTTGCCTAGCATGTGTGAAGCCCTGCGTTCAATTCCTCAGTACCATAAAAACAGAACAAGCCAGAAGTGATGTTATGGCTCATAATGCTAGAGTACTAGCTTTAACCAAAAGAAGCTCAAGGACAGTGCCCAGGCCCTGAGTTCAAACCCCAGGACTGGCCAAAAAAGAAAAAGTTACTATTTTTGGTTGTGCAAACCCAGTCAGTGGGCATAACTTGGATAGTTGTTCATCAAAGACCCTAAGACTGTTGCTTGGTGCCTTTGGACCTTGATTTCTGTTACTAAGCATTGCGCTGCCATGCAGAGAACTAGAGTTCTGTTTGTGCATTTTGAGTGACTGCACAAGTGTTCTGATATTACTTTGCAACTGTAGTTAAAACAAAACAGGAAAATATCTTGCTTAACTTCGTGACCCTTGAATTGCATCTGCATATAGCTGGGGCTTCCTCCCCCATGATCCATTCAGCTGTTGTTCTTCTTTCTGTAGTTTCACACTTAAGAACAGGATCTCATGTGGTAGGCTGGATATCCTGAATGGAATGGGATGGGAGGGAACAAAGGCCAAGTTGGTATGACACTTTTCTCTTTGTATAGTGTCTCTTGAGTTCTTTGAAAATACTGCTAAATTTGATCCAAACTTGAGACTTTTTTAAGAGTTTTTTTTAAACTACTGTAAAATATACAAAACAATTCACCAGAAGTTCTCTGAAATGTCACCTAGTCTCACATTCCTTTTTTAGAGGTCTAACTTTCTGTCAGCTTTTGAACTTGTATTGCTCTCTCCAGACTAGCCATGTTAATCACACTGCTCCAGCAAGCCTTTCATCTCACTAAACCAGATGGGCTGCTGATGACTAGTGGCTGTCATGTTAGCTATAATTACAGTGTTGATACAGTGACAAGAACTTTCTACAAATAGAGTCAAGAAACTATACTATTTGTATTCGAGAATATTATTCAAGAAACTCTGTGTGCCTTGGATACTTAAGTAGACTTGACATAGTAAAGGTATTTTCATCACATGTAAGAGAAGAACTGTTTTGCATATTGGCAGTAAGCCCATCATCAATTAAGTAACATAATTAGAGAGCATCAGTAAATGCTGGTTCAAAGAATAATCTGCATTTGTTGCCAAAATAAGTGTTTTGATCTGTTCATTACCCTGTATCAGTCCCTTCATCCTTCAAAATGGTAAGTGTAATAGATGAGCTTCTCTTAATAGCAAGATATTTACTATTTAATAGGTGAAAATGATGATGCATTACTTGTCTGGCCTCATGTTGTGGCAGTTTATTATTGCTGTTTAGTCATTGCTCTGGTTATTGAGGGTGGGTGAGGGTGGCCCACGTGACAACTTTAAGCAAAAACTGAACGAACTCAAATAACTAGAAGTTATTGTCTTGAAATGTTTTCAGTATGCTTTTTCCTAATTTGAAATTCAAATGGAATTTCTGTGCAGTTCAGCTTTCGCAGTTTTGTCTTAAAGCCATGTGAAAGAGTGTCATCCTCAGTTCTGGAACTCCAGCAGTTGGATAATTGGGATAGGAAACCTTAGACTTGGAAGTGATCCACTTTAATAACTTTCATTGATTTCTATAGTTTTTTTTTTATTATTAAGTGGCTTTTGTTTGATGGACCTTATTCTCGGTAATCTCGTATAGAGTAGTGCTCAGCTATGTATTTTAACTGTTATTCTGTGTTTTTATTTTATTTTATTTATTTTTTTTGGCCAGTCCTGGGGCTTGGACTCAGGGCCTGAGCACTGTCCCTGGCTTCCTTATTGCTCAAGGCTAGCATTCTGCCACTTGAGCCACAGCGCCACTTCTGGCTGTTTTCTAGATAAGTGGTGCTGGAGAATCGAACCCAGGGCTTCATGTATACAAGGCGAGCTCTCTTGCCACTAGGCCATATTCCCAGCCCTATTCTGTGTTTTTTTTTTTTTTTTTTCTGTCAGTCCTGGGCCTTGAACTCAAGGCCTGAGCACCGTTCCTGGCTTCTTTTTTGCTCAAGGCTAGCACTCTGCCACTTGAGCCACAGCGCCACTTCTGGCCATTTTCCTGTATATGTGGTGCTGGAGAATCGAACCCAGGGCCTCATGTATATGAGGCAGGCACTTCTTGCCACTAGGCCATATCCCCAGCCCCCTATTCTGTGTTTTTAACTTCCATTTTTCCTCTTCATGTTTAAAAATTTTCCTTTTTAGTTCACCTTTGGACCAGTGGTTTTATATACATAGCAAAACTGCAAATGTTATTTGTTTATTTTTATTTTATTTTTTTACTTTTCTTTTACTTTTTCACTTACTTTACTTTTATTTATTTATTTTTTTACTTTTACTTTTTACAGTTCTGGGGTTTGCATTCAGGGCCTGGGTGCTGTCCCTTAGCTTTTTTGCTCAAGGCTAGCAAAAAAAAAAAAAAAAAGCCTCACTTCCACTTCTGGCTTTTTGGTGGTTAATTGGAGATAAGAATCCTCCTGGGCACACTTCAAACCTTCTTCTTAGAGTAGCTAGGATTTACAGGTGTGAGCCACTGAGGCTCAGCTTCTTAACTTTTTAGGTTTTTTTTTTGTTTTTTTTGGTGTGTGCTGGTACGAGGGCTTGTACTCGGACTTATGCTCAGCTTTTTTTTTTTCTCACTTGGGCCACACCTCCAGTTCTGTTCTCTTTCCCTTCCCTGGTTGTAGGGCTTGAACTCAGGGCCTGGATGCTGTCCCTGAGCTCTTTTGCTCAAGGCTAGAGCTCTACCACTTTGAGCCACAGCACCACTTTTTGGTTTTTGAATCCTTACTTGGAGATTAGAGGCTCACAGGACTTTTCTGCTGAGAAGTCTTTGAACCACTATCCTTAGATCTCAGTCTCCTGAGTAAGTAGATTACAGGTGTGAGCCACTAGCGCTTGGCTAGTTCTGTTTTTTTTTTTTGGTGTGTGTTTTGTTTTGTTTGTTTTGCTGGGGCTGGTTAATTGGAGATAAAGCATCTCAAGGTTTTTGTCTGTCCCATCTGGCTTCTCAGATCTTAGCCTTTTGAATATCTCTAATTGTAGATGTACACCACTTGTTCCTGAGGTTTAAGGAAAGTGTCCCTTTGTCGCACCTTGTTACAGCTGTATAAAGCTTAACACGAATAAAATGTATTGGGCTGGGAATATGGCCTAGTGGTAGAGTGCTTGCCTAGCATGCATGAAGCCCTGGGTTCGATTCCTCAGCACCACATATATAGAAAAAGTCAGAAGTAGAGCCGTGGCTCAAGTGGTAGAGTGCTAACCTTGAGCAAAAAGAAGCCAGGTGCTCGTGCTCTGAGTTCAAGCCCCAGGACTGGCAAAAGAAAAAAAGTATCAAATATGTAATGGTTTCACATGCTATCTTTCCCTTCTCATCCCCACCCCAATGATAAGAAGGCTGAAAATGGAATGATTTTGGAGGTGGTCTCCTTGGTCACCTCGTAGAAGTGGCTCAAAGAAATAACTTGTTGGCAGGGTGCGGGTGGCTCATGCCTGTAACCCTAGCTCCTCAGGAGGTTGAGATCTGAGGATCATGCTTTGAAGCCAGCTTGGGCAGGAAAGACCCCTTGGGACTCGTATCTCCAATTAACCACTCAAAAACTGGAATGGAGCTATGGCTCAAAGGGGTAGAGTGCTAGTCTTGAGCAAAAAAGCTCAGGGACAGTGCTCAGGCCCTGAGTTCAGGTCCACAACCACCCAAACAAAAAAAACCCAAACAACTGCTCCCCCCCCAAAAAAAATCCCATGCAACTTTTTGAATGGCTTAAACTTATATATGAAAGCATTTGAATAATTGTAAGGGGAAAATTAGAATCACAAATTAATATTTAATAGGCTAGTAGTTTGACCATATGTATTTTAGCTGTTTTTCTATTATTTTCATTGCAAATTTGCCTTTGTAGTTTAGATAAAGGTGTGGGACCAGGCTTTCAAAAATTGGGTTAGAACAGGAGATAAAAGAAATAATGAAAGGGAAGAATAATGTAAGGGAAGGTTATTTTGATGGGGAAAAAATGCTTTCTCTTTAAGCTGTTGTAGTAGAATTGTTGTTTTCAGGCTAAAGGAAAAGGCCAGAAGCAGTTTCTACTTGGATTCCACACCCTTCCTGCAAAGCTTCCAGTGTGGAAGTGGCTGCTTGGTAGAGGTTGAGGCTGTATTTCCAGTAGAGTAAGGTGGCTGTTCACAGGCAATGATTGTTTCATCTCTTTTCTGAGCACCTTCTGTTCAAAGGAAACATGAACAGTGGCTTACCATGCTAGTGGAGTCTTTGGAAGATTTAGAATTTAGTGTGTCTGGGAGCTCTTTTAGAGGAGAAATAAAAAAAATGGAGTTAATATGTTCCTGCTTTCCTATGTAGGTTTGTGTTTCCTAAATAAGTAATATGGACATCGTGGTTATGGTGTAGATCATTGGTAGAACTCCTGTTTGCTCTACACAAGGCTCTAGGTTCCATCCTTAGCATTGGAAACATGCTACAAGAAAAACCCTATTATGTGATTAGCAAAAAAGATTACTGCTTTGCTTTTTTAGCTTTTTTTTTTTTTTTTGCCAGTCCTGGGGCTTGAACTCAGGGCCTGAGCACTGTCCCTGGCTTCTTTTTGTTCAAGTTTAGCACTCTACCACTTAAGCCACAGCGCCACTTCTGGCTTTTTCTATATATGTGGTGTTGAGGAATCGAACCCAGGGCTTCATGTATATGAGGCGAGCACTTTACCACTGGGCCATATTCCCAGCCCCTCCCTTTTAGCTTAATTAAAAATCTTTCTTTAATTGTATAAAGGGGTTTTAAATCAGCATGTCAGTTTTGAGTATAGTGCATCTTCATCAATGTCAGTCCTTACATCATTCTCCTGCTTTGTTGTAACTTCACCCACCATCCCCTTCAGGTTACACATATATACATTGAATATTACATTATGACTATATTTGCCTACTCATCCTCTCTCTATTTTTTTCTTTTCTGAAGACAGTATTTTCAGGTATCACAGGCTTTCTTTATCTCCAATACTCTTGCCTCCTGAGAGTTTGGATTATAAGTATGTACTACCATGTCAAGTTGATTTTGCTGGGCACTGGTGGTTCATTCCTGTAATTCTTGCTACTTATGAGGCTGAGATCTGAGAATGGAGGTTGGAAGCCAATTTGGGCAGACAAATCCCAGAGACTCTTAATCTTCAACTAACCATCAAAAAATCCGGCAGTGGAGGTATGGCTCAAGTGGAAGAGTACCAGTCTTGAGTATACAAGCTTAGTGAGTGTGCAAGACCCTGAGTTCAAGTCCCTGTGCTGGCACAGAAAACTTAGAAGGCTGATTTTGAAAAAATAATTTTATTTGGGAGGTAGAGACTTGTCCTTAGTTTTGATAACAACAGTAGTTTGGATTTGTGTCTCATATTTTAGTGACTTAGAGGAGGGGGAAATATATTGTGATAACATTTAGACACTACTCTGGATCTAAGAAATCCCAGCCTAAAGCTTTTCCTGAAGTTGAGAGCCAGTGTCTCATGCCTGTATTTCTAGCTGCAAAAATTAATAAGGCTGGTCTGTAAATAAAGAGCTAAGTGAGTTTTTAGTGTGAACACAAACCTGTCAGTATGGCTTTTTTTCAAGAGCTGAAAATCCTGTGGATGGTAGAGGCCTCTTTTGGTGCCTACATTGCTTCCCCTCTTTTATGAGACTTAGGCTGGGCCTAGGCTCACAGGAGGAGTGCTATCTCAGGGGTAGTATCTAAACTGGTTGGCTGAGGGCAGGATTTCTAGTACTGCCCTGGCATTTGTACAGTGAATTATTTATTATCCTGGAAATCTGCAGGCAGACTTTTTTTTTCCACTTGTAAAGCAAACTGTACACCTGTTCATTATTTGCAAATGTTGGCTTTTTCCTCAACACAAAACATTTTTGACTACTTAAGTCCTTTTGGTTGTTTTTTTTTGGCGTGGGGCTTGAAGTAAGGTTGATTCCTAGCACTGCTTCCTCTGCAAGTGATGCTGTGCAAAGATAGAATTGAAATTTAGAGTATGTGTGCACGTGTGTATGTGCATGTGTGCTTGGAGCTTGAACTCAGGGACTGGTTGCTGCTTCTTAGCTTTTTTTTGATAATTAGAGTGTCTCATTATGAATTATTATGACTTTAAGCTTAGGTCACATAAGATATGTAGCCAGGAACCTTACTACTCTTAAGAACCTGAGCCATGGAGAGTAGCTTTCCCCCTCCCTCCCCCTCCCTCCCCCCCCTCCCTCCCTCCCTCCCTGTCAGTCATAGGCTTGGACTCTGGGCCTGAGTGCTGTCCCTGAGCTCTTCAGCTCAAGGCAAGCATTCTACCACTTTGAGCCACAGTGCTACTTCCAGTTTTCTGGTCGTTAATTGGAGATAAGAGTCTCATGGACTTTCCTGCCTGGGGTGGCTTTGAACTGCTATCTTCAGATCTCAGCCTCCTGAGTAGCCAGATTATAGGTGTGAATCACTGGTGCCTGGCTTTAACTTTTTTTTTTTTTGCCAGTCCTGGAGCTTGAACTCAAGGCCTGGGTTCTGTCCCTGAGCCTCTCTGTGCTCAAGGCTAGCATTCTACTTCTTCAGCCACAATACCATTTCTGGCTTTTTCTGTTTATGTGGTACTGAGGAATTGAACCCAGGGCTTTGTGCATGCTAGTCAAGTACTCTACCACTAAGCCACATTCCCAACCCCCCGGCTTTAACTACTATTTCCTGCTTGGGGAGAAAGAAATAATTTCTTTCTCTTTCTCCCCCACCCCTTTTTTGTCTACCTGTATATCTGTTTGTCTTTCCTCTTTAACCTATTATACTACAATATGCTCTTTGCTGAAACTTGAAAAACAAACCAAAAACCCCTGAGCCTTGTAGGCTGGGTGTGATGGTGCAGCCCTGTAATTCCATCACTTTGGCGGCTGAAGCAGAAAGATTTTGAGTTTGAGACCATCCAGTTCTATATACAGTACCCCTTAACCCCCCCCCCCCATAAAAAAAGAAACAGCCTTGTTAATAATCCCTCTCCTGCCCCTTTTTGAGGTGCTAGAGTTTGACCCTAGTGCCTTGCATATGCTAGGCAAGTGCTCTTCCATTGAGCTGTATGTCCTATGGCACTATTTACTTGTTTTTGATAGTGAGGATCAGTGGAGACCTAGTGCATGTAAACACATGCTCACCACTGAGCTGCACTCCCCAACCCCCTTCACCATGTTTCTAAATGTGGTTTGACATCCTGTAGAACAGGAAATAAAAATAAAAGACAAAAAAAACCCTCAAAGCAACACTCTGGAAAGAATTAACTTTAGAAAATTATTATTACTAAGATATCTGGATAATGAAAGGGTGTGCCCTTTTTGGATGATTACAAAAATTCCAACAGAGAGGAGTCTGTAAATATGCTGACAACTTGCATTGTTAACATTTCTATTCCATAACACCAAGGTTGAGTCTTAATTTCAAGTAGATTTTATAGACTTGGTGAATTTCGATGCTATAATTGTTTTGTTTGAATTTATTTAAATTATCTTGACTAATAGTCATATCTGAAATTGTAGATCTTAGGTTGAGAGTTTATTAAATATGCTAGTACTGAGCATTTCCTTTTTTGTGTGGTACTGGAGTTTGAACTCAGCCTCATCTTGCCTAGGCAAGGTAGTCTTACCTCTTGGGCTTACTGGTTGTTTTTGAGACAGGGTCTTGCTTCTGTTGTCTGGGCTGTGATCTGAGTATTTTAAGCTTCCCATCCTACCTAGTTAACAGGTGGGCACCACCATACTCAGCTGTTTCTTTTTTTTTTTTTTTTTTGGCCAGTCCTGGGCCTTGGACTCAGGGCCTGAGAACTGTCCCTGGCTTCTTCCCGCTCAAGGCTAGCACTCTGCCACTTGAGCCACAGCGCCGCTTCTGGCCGTTTTCTGTATATGTGGTGCTGGGGAATCGAACCTAGGGCCTCGTGTATATGAGGCAGGCACTCTTGCCACTAGGCTATATCCCCAGCCCACTCAGCTGTTTCTTGAGAAAAGGATCTCTAGAACTTTTCTGCCTGGATTGGCCTTGATCTGTTATCTTCTCAAACTGAACTTACCATGTAGTTAGGGTTACAAGCATAAGCCAGGGGTGCCTAGGTTAACCACCACTACCGCCTCCCCTTCCCCTCCCCCCTCCCCCCTCCTCATCCTCCTCTCCTCCTCCCCCCTCCTCCCCCCTCCCCCCTTCTCTCTCCCCCTCCTCTGTCTCTCTCTCTCCTGTTAGTCATGGGGCTTGAACTCTGGGTCTGGGTACTGTCCCTGAGCTTTTTTTCCTACCACTTTGGGTCACAGTGCTACTTTGGTTTTCTGGTGGTTAATTGGAGATAAGAGATTTTCCTGTCTGGGCTGGCTTTGAACTGTGATCCTCAGATCCCAGTCTCCTGGGTAGCTAGGATTATAGGACTGAGCCACTGGGTCTCACTTGAAGGTGTGGCTTTTAACATTCACTGTTGTTTCTTTTCCATTGCTGCTGTAACAAATTACCACACAGTTATGGCTTAAAACAATCCATTTATGTTATTACAATTCAGTTAGGAGCCCCTCCTTGGGCTAAAAGTTAAGGTGTTGGCAGAGCTAGTACTTTCCAGAGGCCAAAGGAGAGAAGCTGTTTTGCAGATTGTAGATGCTGCCCATATCCTGGCCTCTTGCCCTCCCTCTATCTTCAAAGCCTTCAATGACTTGTCTCTGAATCATCCTTTTCCCCTTAAACCTGTTTTTTTTTTTTTATCATGCTAGAAATTGAACTCAGGGCCTATATTCTACCACTTGAGGTATACCCCAATATTTTGCTTGATGTCTGTACACTTTTATAAACTCGTGATTACATTGGGACTATTGAAAATATAGGCCACTCCCCCAACCGACTGGTAATAACCTTAATTCTCTGTTCCGTGTAACCTAAAATACTCAGTGAGTGCTTCAAGGGATCCTGTAATCTTCCTCTCTAGAGAGCCCATTATTACAGTAGGTCTTGGTTCTGATACTTTGTGTTGGTTCACCAGAATCCACTTGCCTCAATGATTCTGTTTTAAAATATATTACTTTGGAATAATTTTACAAGTACAAGCGATTCCATTGTAAGCTGGGTGTGGTGGCTCACCTGTAATCCTAGCTGATATGAGGATCATGGTTTGAAGTCAGCCTGAGTAGCAAAGTCTGTGAGACTCTTACCTCCAATAATCTACTCAAAAAAGCCAGAAGTGGTGCAGTGGCTTAAGTGGCAGAGTGCTTGCTTTGAGCAGAAGTTCAGGACAGCGCCCAGGCCCAGAATTCAAGCCCCAGGACTGGCAAAAAAAGAAAGAAGAATAATCAAAATTTCACCCTGGTTTCCTTACAATTGTAAGGTTGCCAAAGCTAAGACGTTAATATTGTACTACTGTGCTATGTACCTATACTATATATTACTATACTATTAGGTGATAATTGTATAATACTATCACTTAATATTAATATACTATTACCCAAGCTTTATATGGCATCAGAATTTTACCCAACTTGCTACTAATGTCTTTTAGCTGCTTCAGGATTCCAGACAGGATCTCAGGTTGCATTCAGTGTTCATGGTTTCATCATCTCCTCCTATATGTAACAATTTCTGTGTGTGTGTGTGAGCGTGTGTGCATGTGATGTGTGTGTGTGCGCGTGCATGTGTGCTGGTCCTGGGCTTTAACTCAAAGCCTGGACATTGTTCCAGAGCTGTTTTTGTTCAAGGCTAGCACAATTATTAGAGCTACAGCTCCACTTCCAGCCTTTTGGCAGTTAATTGGAGATACCAATCTCAGAGACTTTCTTGCTGGACTGGTACCAAACTGTAATCCTCAGATCTCAGCTTCTTGAGTAGCTAGGATTACAAGAATGAGCCACTGGCGATCTAAGCATTTTGAAGAACGCTGTGTAATGTTATTTCCCTCCCTCCTGTACTGGAGTATGAACTCAGGGCCTCTACCATTAGAGCAGCTAATCAGTCGTCACTCTTAACCCTTGAGCCTCACCTCCAGCCTTTTTTTTACTTTGGTTTTATTCATGTTTTTGGCGCAGCCTCAGCCTTTGAGTCCTCATACCTTTGCCTCCTGAGTAGAGGGAATTACAGGAGTGCACTGTCACCCATGTTTTATTGGTTGAGATGGGTCTTGCTAGTTTTTTTTTTTCGGTACCTAAGTTGTCCTGGAACCTTACTCATCCTGATCTCCACCTCCTGAGAAGCCAGGATTATAGATGTGTGCTATCACACCCAGCCCAACCTATTTTTTTTATGCCTTTGTAACCATTCACACATTTGGCACAATTATAAATTCTATATAACTGCCTACTTTTCCAAATGTTATCTGCTCTGTGGTGTGAGAGCAGTATTGGTATTTTTTTCAGTTAGAAGGAAGTTAATTTTGTTTGGTCCTGATACTAGGGCTTGAACTCAGGATCCGGGCACTATGCTTTAGGTTTTTTGCTCAAGGCTGATGTTCTCCCACTGAGCCACAGTTCCATTTTGAGCTTATTTTGATGATTAATTGGAGATGAACGTCTCATAAACTTTCATGCCCAGGAAATAGTCTGGCACTTTGTAGATAGATCAGATGAAAGTGAGAATTGGCAATGATTAGATAGGTATTATGGGCCCTATTGTCTAAACTTGGGCTAACCTTCCCCTCATTATGAAGACACAAAGTCAAGGTTACCTAAGAATTTAGCTGCTGGAAGGAAAGGAGGTAAATGCAAGCTCTCCCTCCTTGGTGCTAGAACTATGGGCCTCATGCTCTCACTTGCTTGGCATGGGGAGGCAGGAGGATTGTGAGATTGAGGCTTGTTAGGGCAAAGTTAGCAAGACCATGTCTGAAAAACAAAAAAGGACTGGAGGCATTGGCATGGCTCAAATAGGAGGGCACATGCCTATCCTTGGTTTCTGTTGGTAGACTACATGAAAGCTTTTGCCTTAGCCTTTTTTTTTTTTAATGCTGATAATTGGGGCTTGAACTCAATGCCTGTTGCTCTTCATCTGCTTCTTTGCTCATGTCTAGTGCTCTTTTCACTTAAGCTACATCTCTAATCCAGTTTTTTTGTTTGTTTGTTTTGCTGGTTAATTGGAGATAGAGTCTCACAGACTTTTCTGCCCAGGCTGTCTTCAAACGTTGATCCTCAGAACTCAGCTTCCTGAGTAGCAAGGAGTACAGATGTTGAGCCACTGGTGCCTGGTTTACCAACAGAATTTATAAATAAGCACCAAGTGCTGATTGATCTAGGGAAGTGGTTTGCCAGGATGCTTTAAATATACCTCAGTTTTCTTAAAAGTGTTTTCTAAGTAGTGAGATATTTTATTTTTATTGTGTTGGTCCTGGGGCTTGATTTCAGGGCCCTTTGGACACTGAGCTTTTTCACGCAAGGCTAGCACTTTATCTCTTGTACCACTGCTCCACTTCCAGTTTTTTGGTGGTTAATTGGAGGTGACTTTCTTGCCCTGGCTGGCTTCAACCTTCTTATCCTCAAATCTTAGCCTCCTTAGTTGCTAGGATTACAGGCATGCTCTGCTAGCACCTGGCTTTGGTTTTCTTTTTAAGCCATAACCAAAGGATAACATACCAGAAGACCAAATAAATCAAAACATGTATTAAGTCTAACTTAAGAATTTGTCAATCTTATATAGCATATTCACTATTACCTTACTGTGGCCATTTTCCTATGAAACCAACCATATTGAGAGATGTTCATCACTAGTGCTCTAAAATTTGGAGAGCTGAGTGCAATGGCTCAACATCTGTAATCCAACAACTCAGGAGGGAAGAGGTAAGGAGGATTTTGGTTTGAGGCAGGCCTGAGCAGAAATTGAGACCCCTATCTCAATAAGCTGACTGGTGACACGTGTCTGTGGTCCCTGCTCTGCCAGTGGCCATAGATAGAACTGTTCTGAAACCAGTCCCAGGCAGAGACCCTGCCTGAGAAACAAAGCAAAAAGGGCTTGTGGCTCAAATGGTAGAGCACATGTCTAACAAGCACATAGCCCTGAATTAAAAATCCCAGTCCTCCCTCCTTCCCTCTCCTTTTTCAGCCCCCCCCCCCCCCAATTCCAAATGTAACTGAAGAGGCAAAACACATTTACTTTGGAGACAGAGAATGATGATGACCTAGCTACACCACCCCATCATTTCTTCTTCTTCTTCTTCTTTTTTTTTTGCCTGTCCTGGGGCTTGGACTCAGGACCTGAGCACTGTCCCTGGCTTCCTTTTGCTCAAGGCTAGCACTCTGCCACTTGAGTCACAGCGCCACTTCTGGCTGTTTTCTGTATATGTGGTGCTGGGGAATCGAACCCAGGGCTTCATGTATATGAGGCAAGCACTCTTGCCTCTAGGCCATATTCCCAGCCCCACCCCATCATTTCTTCAAAGCTCTGACATCCAGCAAAGTTGGGTTTAAAAGATGTGCTGAAGAAGAAAGGTAATGGTCTTTTCAGGCAGGTCTTTTCCTGTGTCATGCTCACAGCTGAGCACTTTACACCGGAACTGTAGCTCAATGAAGAGGTATCCATAGGCAAAGCAGGGAGAGGCTAGCCAAGAACAATGGTCTTTTCAGATTGTATAAACTTAGGGCCCCTAGAGTTGGAATCGTGTGACCTTGATTTATGCATGACCTTTCCCCCACTTAAAAATATATTTTTTTCTTATTTATTGTCAAAGTGATGTACAGAGAAGTTACAGTTTCATACGTTAGGCATTGGATACATTTCTTTGTTTTTTTTTTTGGCCAGTCCTGGGCCTTGGACTCAGGGCCTGAGCACTGTCCCTGTCTTCCCGCTCAAGGCTAGCACTCTGCCACTTGAGCCACAGCGCCGCTTCTGGCCATTTTCTGTATATGTGGTGCTGGGGAATCGAACCTAGGGCCTCGTGTATCCGAGGCAGGCACTCTTGCCACTAGGCTATATCCCCAGCCCTGGATACATTTCTTGTACTGTTACCTCCTCCCTCATTCCCCCTCCCCCCCAGTTAAAATATCTTAAAATTTTTTGTTAAATTTTCTTCTTGAACTCTGGGCCAGAGCACTGTCCCGGAGCTTCTTTTTGTTCAGAGCTACATTCTACCTCTTGAGCTACAGCACCACTTCTGGCCTTTTCTGAATAGTATATTGGAGATAAAAAGAGTCTAACTGGGTCTGGCTTAGTGGTATAGTGCTTGCCTAGCATGCATGAAACCCTGGGTTCAATTCCTCAGTACCACATAAGCAGAGCCAGAAGTGGAGCTGTGTCTCAGATGGTAGAGTGCCAGTGTCCAGACCCTGAGTTTAAGCCCCAGGACTGGCTAAAAAAAAAAGCCAAAAGAATTTTGTCGACTTTCCTGCCTGGGCTGGCTTCCAACTGTGATCCTCAGATCTTAGCCTCCTAAGTAGCTAGGATTACAGGCATGAGCCACTGGCACTCAGCTTTTTTCCTCATTTCTTTTTAACGCGCCCCCCTTTGATGCTGTTTACCAGGGCTTGAGCTCAGGGTCTTGAACTTGTGGCTTAGCCTTCTTGTTGACAGCTAGTGCTCTGCCACTTGAGGACCCTCTATTCTGATATTTTGTTGGTTAATTGGAGATGGAGTCTTACAGTCTTCTCTGCCTGTGTTGGTGTCAAACCCTCAGTCTTCCAGATCTCAGCCTCTTGTGTAGCTAGGATTACAAGAGTGAACCACCAGTTGGGCTAGGAATATGGCCTAGTGGTAAAGTGCTTGTCTCATATACATGAAGACCTGGGTTCGATTTCTCAGCACCATGTATATAGAGAAAGCTGGAAGTGGCGTTGTAGCTCAAGTGGCAGAGTGCTAGCCTTGAGCAAAAAGAAGCTAGGGACAGTGCTCAGGCCCTGAGTTCAAGCCCAGGACTGACAAAAAAAGAAAACCAAACAAAGAGTATACCACCAGCACCCACAAATTACCTTCTTTTTTTTTCTTTTGCCAGTCATGGGGCTTGAACTCAGGGCCTGGGCACTGTCCCTGAGCTTCTTTTGCTCAAGGCTAGTACTCTACCACTTGAGCCACAGCACCACTTCCAACTTTTTCTGTTTATGTGGTACTAAGGAATCAAACCCAGGACTTCATGAATGCTAGGCGAGTACTCTACCACCAAGCCTCATTCCCAGCCCCTTTCTCCACTTTTTAAATGTTTAATTCAGTGGCATTCAGTACATTCACAGTCTTTTGTGATCATCACCACTATTTCCAGAACCTTTTGATCCACTAGAAACTCTGTACTCATGAAATTATAGCTCCTTACCCTTGCTTCCCATTCCCAGGTGACCACTGTTCTGTGAAGTTCATATTCTGTGTCCCTCATACAAGTAGAACCATACAATGTTCTTTTCATAAGGCTGTTTTCACTTAACAGTGCTTTCGAATTTCATCCATGTTGTGTAGTATGTGTCAGTGTCCTGCACTTAACCAGGTGATTAAGCCCAGCCTTGCTAGCACTGATTCAGCGCATCTATGAAGTATCCTTACCAAATCTTTAACTCAAATGTACGTAAATAATTATATGCAAGAAGGAGACCTGATTGGGTGCTGGTTAAGAGGGAGAGAACAACAGAACAGCTTTAAAAGAATGTTTGGATACACTTAGACATTTACATATGAACTGTTAGATGACATTTGTTAGGTTATTGTTAATTCACCTGGACATGATAATGGCTTTCATTGTTCTGTTCTTAGGAAATGTTTGTCAAGGCAGAGTTTTGACAGTCACTTAAAAAGCTCCAGCAAAACATAGACAGGATGAGATGTAATACAAATACTTGAGTCTAGGTGGTGGTTTCATGCACGTAAGCATGCGTGCGTATGTAATAGAGTTAGGTGATGTTGTTACATATCCTGGGGCTTGAACTCAGGGCCTGGGCACTATCCTTGAGCTTTTTTTTGATGGGGGGCAGGCAGTCTTGTGGCTTGAATTCAGGGCCTGAGCACTGTCCCTGGCTTCTTTTTGCTCAAGGCTAGCACTCTGCCAACTTGAGCTACAGGGCCACTTCTGGCCTTTTGTATATATGTGGTACTGAGGAATCAAACCTAGGGCTTCATGTATACGAGGCATGCACTCTTGCCACTAGTCCATATTCCCAGTCCCTCCTTGAGCTTTTTTGCTCCAGGCTAGTAGTACTCTACCACTTGAGGAATCCAACCCAGTGCTAGGCCACATTCCTAGCCCAAGAGTACATTTCTTTCCGGACATTTTCACCCCTTCTTTTCTTTCCAAGTTTGTCCCTTTCATCACCACCCACAAGTTATATAGCTCATTTTGGACATAGTGTAATAAGTACATGTATATCTTTGTTTGATATTTTAGTTAAAAATACTGGAGAAATACTTTGTGTTTGATACTTCCTGTTGCTTTCTGAGGTAAAAATTTAGCAAGCAAAAGTAATTCTTTCTCATATCTAAGACCAAGGTGAGACCAAAGAACTTTTTCTTCATGATGTTGCCCCACACTGTTTCCTTTGTAGGTGCTCATGGCTTCTACCCAAGTCCCTGTTTACTTTCAAGCTTAGTAAGTTCTGTGCATTACAGTTTGTCACCATATCTGTGCTCTAGTCTATGCATGTCTGGAAACTGTATTGTGTGTTTTGTATTTTGGGTTATTGGGACATGAGTCTGCCAGAGTGATTCTGAAACCAGGAGGGTGTCTTTTCTACATCTAAGCTCTTAATGCTTCAGAGAATCAGATTAGGAGAAAGCCAGAGAGGGCCTGCAACTTGGGAGTTAGTAAACTCCCAGTTGAGTTAAAACATGTTAGGGGGGCTAAGCAGTAAGAGCACTTGCCTAGTATGCACAGATTTCAGAGAGCTGGTTTCAGTCCTTAGTACCTCAAAAAAGAAAACAAAAACCCTAAAAAAATCAACTGTTTAAATGTGTACATTAAATGATTTACTTCTGGCTTTACTGTTATTTTATTGTTTTGTTTTGTTTTTTGCCAGTCTTGGGGCTTGAACTCAGGGCCTGAGCACTGTCCCTGGCTTCTTTTTTGCTCAAGGCTAGCACTCTATCACTTGAGTCACTGCCACTTTCGGTTTTTCTACATGTGTGGTGCTGAGGAATAGAACCCAGGGCTTCATGTATACGAGGCGAGCACTTTACTACTAAGCCATATTCCCAGCCCCTGTTTTGTTTATTGTTAAGTCTACTTTTATTTTACAGCACATATCATAAAGAACTTGCCTGTTTAAGAAAAAAATCTTAGGCTGGGCACTGGTGGCTCATGTCTGTAATCCTAGCTGCTCAGGAGGCTGAGATCTTAAGGTCATAGTTCAAAGCCAGCCTGGGCAGGAAAGTCTATGAGACTCTTCTCTTCAATTAAGCACTAAAAAAGACAGAAGTAGAGATGTGGCTGGAGTGGTAGAGCACTAATTTTGAGCAAAAAAGCTCAGAAATAGCATCCAGGCCGAGTTCCTTAGGACACACACACCTACCTCAGGATTTAGTGGGTTAGAATTT